>NC_056732.1:410056352-410276352 GCF_019279795.1 Protopterus annectens
GGATGAGTGTTATCACTAATTAGAACTGCCTGACTGGAAAACATAGCACCTGATATGGCAGAAGATGCCTAGCATTATGTTGCAGCATTAAATAATGGAGAGAATCTTATCTAGGTGTCATCTATATAGATTTGTGGGTTTGTGGGTGCATACCAGGCTATCAGTCTGCAGACTATTATAAGCCTAACCAATAACCAGAAGTTGGAATCAAATCTTGTATCTATGAGGTTTAGATTTTAACCATTATTCCAACCCTCCCCATACAGTGGCTCATGTTTAGGTTCATAGGTATATACTAGGCTAATGATCACTAGGGCCTTTATAAGCCTAGCTGTGCAACTGAATTTGATTGTGTTGCCATGTAACATGGGTGTCTATTTGGAGGATTCTGTTAGGAGGTTGCTAAAGGTGTAGTGGGGGGTATGTTAGTTATGGAATATTTGCTGTCGGCTTCTATCTATCTCAGACATGGGGGCTAGACCGGGGGTGAATTTTCAGTTTCCCATCCAATGGTTAAGGTTATGTTTGAATACATACCAAGTTGTAAGCGTATGTATGACCAAATAACCAAAAATATATACCAAATATATGCTAAAAAGGACCGTAGCTCACTGCAAATGCTTACTTTAAAAAAATCACTTAAATCCTGCTGTTCCATGTGATATAAAGGTGTCTAGGTATGCTATCCCTGTCATGCTACTACTATGGGTGAATTTTAAATAACTACCGATGTCATTCAAATACTTCACAAATGCATCTACTTCACTTGTTGCGCCATCCCATAAAATAAAAATATCATCCAAAAACCTAGTTTAGCATATACATTTACTAGCATATTGACTATCCAAAATATATTCACTTTCCCAATCTAGTAACACCATATTTGCATATATGGGGATGCACGCCACCCCCATAGCTACCCCACTTTTTTGTCTATAGTATTCACCCTCAAACCAGATGTAATTGAAATCCAGTACAATAGACTTCTTCTTCTTTCAGCTTTTCCCAGTTAGGGGTCGCCACAGCGGATCACCTGTCTGCTCATGATTGACAGTGGAGTTTTACGGTGTTGAGTTGCCAGCCCAGCGCCCAACCTTCCACAGAAGGCACACACATGCACGCACTCATGCTTAGGGCCAATTTAGAGTGTCCAATCCACCTACAGCATGTCTTTGGGATGTGGGAGGAAACTGGAGCACCCGGAGGAAACTCACGCGACCACAGGGAGGACATGCAGACTCCACACAGAGGGCACCCCAGCTGAGGATCGAACCAGAGAACCTCTTTCTGTGAGGCAGCAATGCTAACTGCTGCACCACCGTGGCTGCCCTAAATCCAGTACAATAGACTTAAACTCACAAATTAAACTCGTCTTTTCCCACTCAAAGTTCATGTACTTCTGAATACTGTTACTAAACCTTTCTAGTCCTTCTTCCTTTGGGATACAGGAAAACAAATCCACCACATCAGTGGTCACTAACACTAACTCTTCCTTCCAAATTTCTGGTTTCAACCTTCCCAAAAATTCCAATGAGTCTTTCACTATATGGTGCACTCTGTCATATATTGGTTTTAACCATCCATCTATTACTTTCCCATATGGGAATGTCTTGGACCTACTACCAGAAATAATGGGCATATAAGGGGGATCTTCAATACTTGTATGGATCTTTGGGATCCCTACTATGGTGGCAAGTACTGGATGCTTCACTCTGAAAAAATTATACAAATTCATATCTATCCTGTTGTCCAAAAGGACCTCCTCTCTAGATATAAATCAATCCTTCTATGTCCGATGTGTACTTCATTGATAGAAGATACCATATACTTACTGTCATTATATAATATTTCAAATATTTTGTTGTTATAATCCTGTGTTTCTACAAGTACTACGGCCCCCCATCTGGTTTCATAACTCAAATGTCAGCCTCATAACATATTTCATTTAATAATTTGTTTTCCTCACTATTTAAATTGTATTATATTGATATACATAAGCGCATGTGATTGTTTTATAGGTATACTCAGAAACTGTATGGCAACAGGGTGTAATACAAAACTGTGCAGATTGAATGAGCAGACTTAATGAACATTCATAAGGTTATGTTTTATTCATGAGAAGGCTAATTGACTGAGCATTCCCATTGGATCTTGATTTTTTTTAAAAAAATGTATTATTTAGGGGGAACAACACACATTTCACTGTTCTGATGAAGTCTGCAGTTAGCAGCTGAAAGCACTTAACCTGTGTGTAAAATAGTTTTAACCCTCAGGGGTTCGTTTTTATTTGTTTTCTATTAAAAGTGATTTTTTGAAAGTAAGCAATTGCAGTGAGCTACGGTCCTTTTTAGCGTATATTTGGTATATATTTTTGGTTATATGTTTGAATACAGTTAGGGATAGACTCTGCTTATCATGGATGGGAGGCCTATTCCAGAGTGTGGGGATCCTTTGAGACACATATCTGACTCACGGGCATGTTGTGTTTATGTCACAAGCAAAGTTTAAATCCTTGAATCTAGTGCTTCTGGTGCTATTCATCTTGCAGATGTGCAAAAGGACTATCAGGGCTAGATTTGAGGATGCCTTATATGCCAGGCATAGATCACATCTCAGCAACATGCAGGAGACTGAGCATAGAGATAGGGCTTTAAGGTGATCTAGATAGGAAAATGTTAATAGTTTGGATTCTCTTGGTGAGGAACCTCTGTAGGCATTCCAGCTGTTGCACAAACCTAGTCAGGTAGGGTCTATATTAGAACATCGAGGTTTCAAATGTTCAAATGTTCTAATATCGAACCCTATGTAGCGAAAGCTTAGAATATCAAAGCAACAGAAAAACAAATTTTTTTCCTAGGGAAAGAATTCGGTTGTCTGTTTCTGTTGTTTCGGTATTTTCAGTGCTGTGGTGGAAAGTTACGGGTAGGGTTCAGGTAAGTGTGCAATTGTGTGGACATGAGGGTTAGGGCGGGTTAGGTGAGTTAGGGTTAGGGCGCGGGTTAGGTATGTGTGCGATGGTGTGGACGTGAGGGTTAGGGCGGGTTAGGTGAGTTAGGGTTAGGGAGCGGGTGAGGTGAATGTGCGATAGTGATGGACCTTAGGGTTTGGGTTAAGGTAAGTGGATAGTTAGTGGTGTGTGTATAGTTTAGTGTAGGGTTAGGTGTAAGATTTTAGGTGTATGTGTGTGGATTGCTGTTTGTTTGGTGTGCTTGTGTTGTGTGTATGTGTTTTGGAACAGCGATTTTTTTTTTCCCCAGGAAAAAAATCGTTGTTCTGACAGTTCGAGATTGTAAGCTTTCACTTACATAGGGTCAGTTAATCACCGTTCTCTTTTTCAAGCGGTCAGTGATCTAATATAGACCCCTCAGGTACATGCCAGAGGGGACATTATACTCAATATTGGGTCTGATAAGGGCTGAATAAAGTGGTACTATAACTTCCTTGGACCTGGATGCTATACTCTTACTTATAAGTTGGTTGACATAGAATGCTTTTCTTACCACCTTTGCTATATGTTGGTCAAAGGCCAGATTACTATCTGCATATGTTCCGAGATCCCTAACTACTGGGTCAACTCTTAGGAGTGTCTTATTGATGGAGTAATTAACCTTGGTGAACTTTTTCCCAAAAGGCAATATAATGTACATATTTGCATTGAGTTTTAATCTGTGGCTTTGGCATCAGTCATTTATTTGTGTTAGACCATCTTGCAGGATGTTAGTGTTATGGGATAATCTGTGATAGCTCTCAATTTGCAGGTACCTGACATTATCCTTGACCTCCAAGAAGAAGATGCCAAACCGGAGTGGGCCCAGCACTGAGTCTTGAGGTACTCCACTGGTGGTCAGTTTCTTGGTGGAGACTTCTTGGGTCCTATCTATGAGCCAGCTGGTAATCCAGTGAGTTATGTAGGGATTTATGTGCACTTCAGTGAGTTTGTCAACAACATACGAGTGAGGTATTGTATCAAATGCCTTCACCAGGTCAAGGTAGGTGGTATGCACCATTTTCCTCTCATCCATTGCCTTGTAACACTCTCTCACAGAAGTCTACCAGGTTAAGTAGGTGTGATCATCCTTTGACAAGACCATTTGTGATGGGTCCAATGTCTGTACATTGCCAATGTCTTTGTTGATCATTTCTATGATAACTCATTCCATGGCTGGTATAGGGAATTAAAGTACTGGATTCAGTTCTGATTCCTAGCTTAGGGGTATACACAACTGTGCACTAATCTGAGCAGAATATGTTAGAGTTGTTTTGGTGGTGTTCACTATGAGGTGGGACAGATGGATCCATTTTTCTAGTATTAGGAATGTGTTTTTAATTGATTTTGAGCTATTAAATGGTGCTTGGCAGGGCACAGGAGAGCATTGTCTTCTGTGTAGTAGATAATCTGTCAGTTATTGCATTAGTGGGGCATAGGGCTGACATTAAGGCTGAACAGTACCCTTCCCAAAATGGATCTTTGAGAGACCTCTTTTTTAGGGAGAACTGGCTTGAAACTTAATTCTTTCCATCTGAACTTACATTTTCTTTTAGGTAAGTAGTTGTTGAACTACTGCAGAGTATGGGGGGATGGGATGGAAAGTAAGATTAGTTATTCTTTGACACAAGTCAAGCTGGATACAAAGGAATAAGCCTGGTACAACCTCTCCTGAATTAATTTTATGTCTTAGGGTCAGTAAGACTGCAGTTACTGAATACTCTTGCCAAAAAGCATGTTGTGAGTTGGGAAAATATTTAATTCTGATACACGTGAGATGAGCTATTGATTTATTATTCATCTGAGTGTTTTAGGGAGTATATTCAGTATAATGATGTATCTGTAGTTTGAGTCAGTTGAGGTACACCCTTCTCTTGAGGAATAATATGAACTTCCTTATAGATGAATGATACAGTAACTTCCCTTATGTATCTATGTATAAGATTTACTTTTGGGATGGTCATGGACTAAGAAACTACTATTTTTTTAGTCTTGGGGGCAAGCCATTAGAATCAGCTGACCTGTGCGATTTTGTTTGGAGGTTTTCTTACTGTAAACAGACTTGCCTCCTTTCACTGCAATGGCTGCTGGGGCTAGTCTGTTATAGTTGATGAAGGTGAAGATATCAGTCTGTTATAGTTGATGAAGGCAGAAAGTATCAAGATGGATATGGGAGTTGTACAGGGGTTTCAAAGTAATTTTTCAGTAATTCTTTGGCTTATTGTTTACATTGTGATTATGAGGGTGAGACATTGGTAATGAGTTTCAGAATTTTATATATTGCATGATAGAAGTCTTTAGGTGAGTTGTTTGATGGATTTTTGAAATGGCCCTATTACATTTTCTGTTGAACATTAGGTCTCTATAATCTTTATTGGTCTGGGATCAGTTCTGGTAAATTAACTCACATTCTGTCCTTGTTAATCATGTGGTGTTACTTCAGGTGTCATCCATTGCTGAGATGTATTTCTGACTCTCATAGGTTTAGAGGAGTTATACTATTTAAAATTTTATTTATTGCTGAGTAAAATAGTTTACAGTCTGATTTATAAAAGAGATTAATTATAATGGCCTTCAGCCTATTTGTGACAGTTGGATTAGAAGATCTGTATCAATGCTTTGTTTTGTTTTTTAACACGTTTATTGAATTATCACTTAGACATAGGCAAACGCACAGCATACATTTATATAAAGGAAAACAAACCATGTTAACATAGTCACAGAAATGTAAATGGTGTGCATGGATTTATGCAATTATCATCAATCCAACATTACATAAATTGCTCAATTCCTGCCTTCCCTTAAACCTCAATTTTCCTCCTCCAAAACATTATTTGCATGTATTGTTCCCACATAATCGAAGCTTTACTTAATCGAATAAGTAAAGCTCGAACTTGAAATATCGAAACCATAAATTGTCGAACGGCCAATTTAACCTAGGGAAACACTTCCCTTGGCCGTTCTGTGGAGTATGCCTGTTTCTCCAATTTGGAGCAATCTCGGAGTTGGTATATTTAGGTAGGGGGTGTGTGGGGGGTGAAGCTCCCCCCACTTGATTTCAGATGTAAATTTTTTTTTTTAATTCGGCGGAGGGAAGTGTTTTCCTTGGTTGAATCAGCCGTGCGACAATTTTAGCTTTCAATATTACAAGATCGAGCTTTAGTTATTCAATTAACTAAAGCTTCAATGTTGTAATATAGATGCTATTCCCACAATTTCCATTCTTTCTAAGTAATTTGCTCCTACCCGTTTCTAAAGATCCCACTTCTAGTTCTTTTATCTCTGTTAAAGTATTCAGCACTTCAAATGCAGCTGGATTAGACTTTGATTTCCATTGTCTAGTACAGTAGACTTCCTCTTATCCTGCCTCTCTTCAACTGGCCATCCAATTTCTGCCATAGCCCTAGCAAAAGAGAATAGAGAAAAACAACACGTCCACCTCCTCTGGGCTAAATAATGACCAGACATTTGAGTTTTAGACTTCATATACATTAGAAAAATGCATAACTAACACAAATTCTGTTCTTCTGGCTGATTTATAACTTGTAAATGCTATTTTGTATGCCTTTTCTGATAAACCAGCCATTCGTTTAGCTAGCCTAAGGTCCGCTCCCAGCGACAATGGATAAGAGGGGAATCTACTATAAACTGCTTTATTTGGCAGGTATGACAATTAAGCTTAACAAGGTCTTACTCTAACTAAGCAATTCAGATCCTGTATCCCAGCCCAAAAAAATATTTCCTTAGTTACACCCAATTTGTTTACCCAATATTTCTGACAAGAGTACTCTGTAGGTATTTTTTTTAAATCTACCAACTCATTACACTCCCAAAACATATGTTTATAGTTACCTCTTTTTGCCTCATCACACTTCCAACATTTGCCATCTACCTGGGGAAAAATTCTTTGGAGTCTGCTCGAGGTATAAAAATACCTATGCAAACACTGCCAAGCAAAAATCCTAAATATTGTAAACTTTGTATATTTGGAAGCCATACATATGTCCTCCCATTGTTTCTTTATGACTTGCTTACCCAGTCTCTCTCTCTTCCCAATCTTTTCTAACCTCCTCTGATTGATTATTATAGTTACAGTGCAATATTTTATATGCCCTACTAGTCATCCCTTTTTAACATCAGCTTCCATTCTAGATTCAACTAAAAACTCTACCAGAGCAGGTCTTTCACTTAGCATTCTCCGACCCCTTTCTTTTTGCATATACTCAGATTTAAATCCCTGATAAGGGAAGACAGTCTGTAGCCTGCAGTCTAAATGTCTTCTTGGCCTTTTCCCATTCTATTACCTTTCTCTATCTATAGCTATTTTCTTCCAATATCTTGATTCCTGTGCCAGTTTGGTCCAGTAATTTTCAGCCCTCTCTTGCCTAGTGTCTATACCCCTAATTGCAGTCATCCCTATTGGCAGAATCTCCTTTCTACATTTTTGTGTTTGCTTAGTTCTTAGAATATTTTCTGCTCCTTTATGAATATAGCATTCTGTATGGTTGTTATATTCCTTAAGGATCTGCATCCAGAATCCTACTCTCTCCTTATTTCTTGAATTTTCACCCTGCTTCATCATCAAATATGAATTATAGTCTTCTGCTTGTGTTATGTATATGAGCCTTAACAGTGTAGCTCTAAAATATCCCTTCAAACAAGGTAATCCTAAACCACCTTGTTTTAATGGAAGGATCAACGTATCCTACTCGACCTTTTCCCTCTTCCACTCTGAGGTAAAATCCTTCAACGTTTTATTAATTACTTTCCACAGCCTGTCCTCTGGTTGATAAAAAATATACCTGACCTTTGCATAAAACTAAAGGAACTAAAAACATTTTCATTTATTTGTATCTTGCTATAAACATGAGCTTCCACTTTCTTGTTTTTTGTATTATCTTTTGGTTTAATTTCTTCGCAGATATCCTTAAGTGCCATAGAATAATCCTTTTAAACTCATACTACTAAATGCTTCATTTTATTATGTCCCCACAAATATGGGTATTGCTGAACTAATTCATGCGTAGGTACATAGTTTAATGTTATAGCCTTTGTCTTGTCTTCATTAATTTTGTATCTTGAAAATTTTTGAAACCCCAACACTGAGATGTCCATTTTTGGTTTTATCAGGTACAAAATAATATCGTCTGCAAATAAAGCCAACTTTTCTTGATTGGCATACCAATTATATGCTTGAATTTCTGAGTCCTTTATTTTCTTTGCCAATGGCTCTAAATATAACACAAATGACAAAAGGGACAGAGGACACCCCTGGCTGATTCCTCTGTTTAGACACAACTTATCAGAGAGGAATCCTCCCACTTTATTTTTTTCCTCCAATCCCTTCTATAGCCTCCAAATTAATTGTTTTATCATATTGGGGGATGTGGAGGCTTCCATTGCCTTACTCATGATATCCTGGCTTTCTCTGTTGAATGCCTTCTTCCCATCCCCATCCCTCTTGATCATCTTAAACTAAATCTGAAGCATCCACCGAGAACTGCACAAAAATAAGTATATATAAAGCTTGCACTGCACTTTCTGAATTGTTTTGTTTGAATTTTGTTTTAGTTTTAGAGTTGTTGCTGCCTGACTGTATTTTCTGCACTTGATTCTGCTGTATCTCATAGCATAGGCTAGCTTCAGATCTGCTGAATCTAGACTGTTTGGCATTTACTGAACACTAAAACTAGCCATGCTACATTAGAAAGGCCCTCTTGCACTCTTGTGGAAGAAGTGTGCAGCCCAGGATCCATCTGAGTTGGAGATTGCTGAAAAAAGGCTCAGTTTTGGGCACTCTCATTGAATAGTTTGAGTTTAAACTGTTTAATTCCATTTGTATTTAAGCAACATGTTTATGCATAACTCTGCACCATGCAACGGGGTTTGGCACTGCTGTGTACAGATGCAAATGCTTAGAAAGATACATTTTCTCTTGATAACTGCTAGGGAACCCTCCTAAGCTTCACTTCTCAACACAGCTGTGCGCTGCTGCCCAGAGAGCAACTCAGCTAGCATTCTGAGGCACTGATGTAGGTCTCTATGCCTTAACCTCCCCACAGACTAGCAGAGTTTACTAGACCTACAGCAGAACCAGGTCCATTTTGCCCACCCCCCTACTTATTACAGAATACAGCAGACATAATGGATGGACAGTTTCCCACCATTTCTCCAGCCAGCCTGATTGACATGGATATCCTGAGGCAATGTAGCAATTGCCTCATGTTTACTGACAACCTGTTACTCCTAAAACATACAAATACAATATGTGAGAGATTTATCTATACTATGAATCTGAAATCAGTGCTCTTTCTCTCTCTCACATAACAACAGACCAGATATCAAACAGGTTGTCACCACACACACTTCACCTCTTCCAAAAACCAAGTGCACAACACATAAACCCACATATGTGGAGGTACTCACTAGAAGTCTACCAAAAGAGCAAACCTTCTAGACACAATACAATCTCTACTGAATCCACTACACATAAAAACAAATGTATCAGTGCCTCACCCAATAAGCCCCTAAGGCAAAACACCTCTAAACCAAATGTCTTAGTCATGGACGACTCCATATTGAGACAGACAGATATCCCCCTCACCAGGCTGGATAAGAAGGTCACAGTCAGCTGCCTGTCAGGTGCCAGAATCTGCCAGATCACACATGCACTCAAGTCTCTCAACAACAAGCACTGTTATGACACTGTCATAGTCCATGTTGGACTGAATGACATGAGACGTACCTCACTGGACTATATGAAGAGAGACATGGCTGAGCTTTCAGACTGTGTCCCAGGCAGGTATGTAGCTAGCCTTAAGGAGCATTCTACCTTCATATGATGCCTCAATACATACAAAAATGATCAATTTCAACAATTTGCTTAGCTTCTGATGTCATTCTAGGGGGATCCAGTATTTGTCAGCCTGGAATGATATGGTCAACAGACCATGCTGTTTTGCCACGGATAGTCTTCAGTTGTCACCTGTTGGTTTTCAGTTACTGGCAAAGGTACTTGCCTCCCCATAGTGCCTTTTTTAGGCAATTTCATAAGAACAAAATTCCCCAATGTAAAAATATTCTCTAGAGACAAACTCATGGTTATGGTGCTTAATGCCAGGAATCTAAATCAAAAACTCAATCACTGGAAGCATTCCTTACTTTGGAAGATGCTGATGTCTGGGCAGTCACAGAGACATGGTTCAAGACCTCAGAGAGTACCTCAACTATGCAAGGCTACAATGCCTTCCACATGCTCAGACCACAAAATGAACATGAAAGAAACAAAGGAGGAGGTGCATTCATCTTCATTAAAGAGAAATACACCTCAAGGAGACTGGTTAAACAGTGCGATGCCCTAGAGTTACTCCAAGTCCAACTAAATGTAGGAAAGAGCCCCCCCACTTCACTGTTAGCTACAGGGCCCCCATCATGAACCAAGAAACCCACACAGCCTATCTGGACCTGCTTGAGTCACAATACAGCCAAACACCCTGGTCTTGGGTGACTTTAACTATCCTTCCAGTGATTGGGAAACTTATATGAGCAGAAACATGCCTACCCTAAGGTTCCTGGTCTTTGTTAACACAAATGCTCTGGAACCAGATAGTCATCACCCCACAAGGGGCTGTAATGTCTTTGACCTAGTTCTCACCAACATGGGGGATTGCTGTACCACCCCATGTGTGGGACCCTCTCAGGTAAAGTCTGATTATAAATCATTCTTGCTTGAAGTAAAGATCATACCTGACCCCCCCCCCCGGAGAAAAAAGGTTGAAAAATTTCTCCAAAGCAAACTATAGTCTTCTAAGTGATGGTATAAATAGTTGAATCCAAGAGCCAGCAGGAAGAAAAACAAATCCAAATGAGACAGCCACTTTATTCCAGTTGAGCGCTTTCCTCTCCACTAAAGAGACTTCATCAGAACAATGTGTACACAACACCCAGCCTTTTATATACCCTCCCCAATTAATCAATCAGAACTTAATGAGAATCAATTAAAAGCAAAAAAACACATTGGTAATAAAAACACCTTCAACACTGTTACAATTAATTACCATAACCAAGTTTCATGTACAGACTTAAAATTCCTTGTTAAAAATAACATTAAAAAATCTTAAAACTATATAAGTTATATATAAACATTAAATTCTGCACAGTAACAAGTTAGTTCAGTCAGCCTAAAATGTGGTCCATTTTCAAAATACTGGATATACTTATCATTTCATTGATGCCTGGATACCGAGAGGCATTAAAATACAATTGACACCTCAGTTCCAGTACATCCAAATGAACGTCCAGTATACATCCCTGCTCATCTTTGACCAATTGCTGAACTACCAAAAATTTAAATTGATGGCCCTGATGTTCTTGTACATGCCTGTACAGGGCACTGGTGATTCTACAAAGCCTAATGTCACCAAGGTGCTCACCAATCCTAACTTTGAATTTCCTAGATGTTTTACCTATATAAAATATAGGACAATTTTCACATTTAGCCATGTAAATGATATTACAGCTGTTACAATTGTAGTGCCCATGGATGTTAATAATCCTCCCATTAACTCTGAACTTTTCCTTTGTCTCAAGTATAAAGGAACAATATACACAAGCATCACACCTGTAATTCCCAATTTGTCTATTAATTTTTCCATCCTTTTTCCTTCCTTCCAATATGTTCTTTAGGGATCTGCCCTTTCTAAACACAAACCCAGGGGTCTTCCCAACCCTGTGTGCAGTATTACCATCAAACTGCAAAATCTCCCAGTTTGCTTTAATAACCTCAGTGATGGTGCTAGCCACCCCATTGTAGGTTATGATCAGGGTTGAACTAGGGTTAACTATGTTATCTACCCTTCTATTAGGTCCCAAAACTCCATTGCCTATAATGGGCCTGTATATACCTTGCTCACGTTTGTTCAACACTTCAACCCTGACCTGATTTAAAAGACTCTCAGGGTACCCCTTTGTCTAAACATCTGTATAACAAATTATATTTCCACCAGGAAATCATCATGCAAACTAACCATTCCGGCAGCCCGCACCAGCTAACCTTTGACAACAGACTTCTTTTGATGGTGCTGGTGCCAGATACCATAATCCAAATAGGAATTGGAAAAAGTCATCTTTCTATGAATTCTAGTAATAAACTTCTTATCTAACTGATCAATTTCCAATTCCACATCCAGGTAATTAATCTTTTCCTTGTTATATTCATGTGTGAATTTCAAAAATTGCATAGTTCCATTAATCCACACAAGAAACTCATTCAAATCTTCCTCAATCCCCTTCCAAACAAGGAAAAGATCGTTCAGAAATCTAGTGAAATGCATAATATGTGACATAAGGGAGGTTTTCATCAAATATTCCTGGTCCAAAGGACATAATCAGGTTGGCAAATATGGGGGCACAAGCTGCCCCCATTGCCACACCTTTTATTTGTTTGTAATATTGCCCTTCGAAACATTTATAGTTGTTCTTTAATACAACCTCCATTAATACCTCAGATTTATTCACCTCACCCTGATGGAAAATGTTAGTTTTGTTGAGCTGCTGTTCAAGCCAGCTTAAACCTTCCTCATATGGGATCACATTAATGGTAACCAAATTTAACTCGGGTACTACATCAATCCCATTTAATTTGTTCAGAAACTCCCACGAGTCCTTACTAATATAATTAAAAATGCCCAGACTTTTTTTCAGATAAATGATTGGTGCCAGAGCCACGGACTTAAACGCAGTGCAAAAAAATGCATTATCATCCCCTTCAGCAAAGGAGAAGTTCCTGCAAATTACAGCAATAATAAACCCCCCCTAAGCTCAAACCCAGTGGTGAGAGATTTGGGATCCCATATTGACAGCAACCTTTACTTTGATTATCATATGTCCATAGTGGTAAGGAAGGCCTTCTACATTGCACGTCTCAAAAGTAAGGGCATAATCATAGCATCTAAAGCTAAGGAGGTTATAACTTCCCTGTACTCGTCCCACATCAGACCAGTAATAGAGTACAATGCTCCCTTCTGTATGTACTTTACCAGACACCTGCAGCAGCTGGAGAGATCTCAGCAGTTTCACACAAAGAAAATTCAAGGCCTACAACACATAACCTACATGGACATACTAAAGACCCTGTCACTGTACTCTGTCTCGTATAGACTGCTTAGAAGTCACTTGTGTCTGGCCTACAGAGCAATTTTGAACCTTGCCTTAATGGAAATTCTGCACATCTGCAAATAAAATGGGACAAGACTCAGTCATTCTAGGGACCCTAACCTAGCCTGTGATATTAACAGGACATGCTGGAGAGACACATATATCTCCCAGAGGTTGCCACTCCTCTGGTATAAACTCCCAATTCATGTAAAACAGAGCTCCTGAATAACTTTATTTAAATGTAACTTCCTATGATCATTATTGTATTAATGTTGTCAAATGTTTGCTTCCCCTCCACAAAATTACATTAATCTATGTTTCCTAATTTTGGCAACACCTTTTCAATTCTTCTAACTACTATAGACATACACTTTATAATCATGGCTTAAAATTGAAATAGGCCTGTATGAAGCTGGGTCTGATGGGACTTTGCCATCTTTAGGTATTACAGCCACCACAGCTTTCTTCCAGAATGTTGGTGCTTCCCCTCCTTTTAAAATACTGTTAAAAATATTCTAGATCTTTAACACTTTCTTTCCTCCTAGTGTCCTAACATCCACAGGGATACAATTATTCCCGGAGTTTTTCTGCAGATTGATTATACATCACCATTTTTATCTCATCTCCTCCTATCCTAACTGCTAATTATCAAGCCTCATCAACCTCTAACCTTGGAATACTTAAGTCTTCCATAATTATTTCCATTTTGCCTTTTTTTTATTTTCAGATTTGTCTGCTTATACAATTTTTCATAGAATTTCTAAAATATCTCTAATAACTCTACAGGATCTCTGGTTATTTTTGTTGGTATAGGCTCCTTAAGTTTGGCAACAACTCTCTCTACATTCTGTTACCTAAGTCATTATACTAAACTCATGCATATTATCTGCATACTCCCTTATTTTCTGCTTAGCACTCTGCACTTGAGCCTTTTCTTGTTCTGTGGGATTCCACTTATTCTGCAATACATTAACATTTGTCAGTCCTTCTGAATAACTCTTGTCACGTTTTAGCCATATCTCTTTTTCTTTTATTTCTACACTAGTTTTAAAATCCACTTTCATTATATCCCACTCACTAGTTATAATTTCTGAAGAAATTTATATCTTCCCTAATAAGGCTCAAATAATTTTCACTACCGTTCCTTAAGTTCCTTTCTTTTTAACAGGTAGATGGGGAAGTGCCAATCTCTCTTTTTTTTTCATTACCCTGCATTTTTATCTTAGTTGTTATTGGTGCATGATCTGAAAGAGTTATTGGATGTGTGTCAAAACTTTCAATTAAATGCACAGGTTCCTGTGAAATATAATTTCTGTTTAGTCTATCCCATTTATTGTACCTTTGGGAATAATATGTAATTTCTCTCCAAGTTCCTACTACTGAATTCACATCTTCCATACAAATATTTTCATAAATGCTTTCAGAAATCTACCCTCTTCTGTTATATTTTCACATCTAGGTCCCCCACGTACATCCTAACTGTTGCAATTCAAGTTCCAGTTCCCACCTATAAGTAATATTCCCTGCTGAAAGCTAATTATTTCTCAAAAAATAAAAATAAATTTCCCCCTCTTCTATCCCTGTCAGAGCTCCTCTAGCAATTAGTATAAGTACTTTTCTTTTCCCTTTGTTCCTGACATTCTGCTGAATATCCATCCTGTAATCCTTTCTTTTTAAATTCACATGCCCAAATGTGTCTCCTCTGGCATTTCTATTTGCACTCTATGCTTCTTAATATACTCAGTGCTCTTTACCTTTTTGTATATACCTCTGAGGCCATTCACATTTCAAAATATGTTTAGTGTAGTCAAAACAATAAGAAGTTATCATTCCCCCCTATTTTATATGTCAGCTTTTTAAAATGTTTATTGCCACATTTTGTGTTTTATGCAGACACTAATGTTTGGCAGGTTGATCTTTTATACAGTTGTTTCTTGTCATCTCCATTTGAACCTACATCATATTTTACAAAAACTTTTTGTATTAATGAAAACCCTCAAAAATGTGCTCCCAGAACACCTCCATAACCTATTAACTTAATCCAAACACACAAAACTATGCACATCTTCAAATAATAAAGTTTAACCCTCCTGATATGAACAATTGTCCCAAATCAGCACCTGCACTCTCAGGCATTGATTAACCTAAAAATCAAGGTTATCTGTGCTAAAGTTGCATTTTACAGCCTGTGCTTCCACTTACACTAATTGCTTTCTGTTCTTGTCTTATCTTTATTCTCCTTCCAGATGTAAAAAAACAAGTTGTATACTTTCATAACCATCAACTCTCTTTTTCCCATTTTCTACATGGAGTCTGGGTGTCATTTCAATTGTCACCATCTCTTAGTATTTAGTACCACACTCCTACTTTCTTGGACATTCATGCCTGACTGTTGCAGATCTTGTCTCACACAATCCAACTCTTTGCTGGATGCTTTCATTTCTTCTCTCAGTCTAAATCATCTTCTTCAGATTATCTTTTGTTTTTTGCACATATGCCTGAACCACTGTAATCTATTCTCTTTGGTCTTTTCTGTAGTTGGAGCTTCTTTGGCTTCTACAGAAAAGATTAAGTTTTAGCCTAAAGAAAAAAGTACACTGGCTATCTTTAAATACAACTAAATTATACACTGTTATATCGTAAATGCATTAAAGGCTTTACTTCCCAGAAGAGCTGCTATCTCTTATTCACTTCCAATAATTTTAAACTTTGTTTACTCAGCTGCTTGCCCTTCCACCTTTTAATTTTACATTTTTCTTAAAATGTCCAGATGTCTCGATTTATTGCCTTTATCTTTAGTCAGCTTGTTGCATCAATGTTTTTGAGACTACAGATGAACATGTCTTTACAGGTTAATTTTAGGTTGTAATGATTCTAAATAAGAATGCATGTGAAAGAGATATATTGTAGTTTGAATAGTAGTATCCAGTCTGAAATACTACCTCTTTTAGAGGTCTCATCAGTGCAAGTAGCTAGACATATTAGTTTGGTTAGACCAGGGGCAACAATTGCCCTCCTTTTTATTTAATGGTAGAACATTGTAAGTTTGTGTTACCAGTGTATTTATGAATTTATTTTCAAATGTTGTTTCTTGTAGAACTGATATTTTTAGGTAGAATATACACAGCTAGTAATTTGAATATTTGTGAGGTGTTACTTTGTCATTTATATTGATTACTTATGTATTCTGGGGATTGAAGATTACATAAGATAATGTAATTTAGATGATTTTTTGTAGGTATAGCAAAGCCACTTGCACCACTTCAGATCCACCTTGCTTGTCCATTATTCACAAACACCTTATTTTTTATGTAGGCCTTTAGCCATGTATCTGTTGGCAGATATAAACAGACTGTAATGTTCAATAAACAAATGCAATTGTTCTGTTTTGTTGCATAAACATTAGATGATTGCATTTACAATTTTCTGACATTTTGTGTTTCCAGTATTGTCTGTTTGGGTTGCACTTTTTTTGTTGTGAATGTTATGACTGCTGTTGAAAAGATTAGGAGTATGGAGCTCTGCAGGGGTAACTAGGCCAAGTTTAGCTGGCTGTCTCTTGGCAATTTACTGAGTGAGAGATTTAAAAGCATTTTAATGTACAGGTCAAATAAAAATATGGCATGATTTTTCATTTTTTTCAAATGGCTGCAATGAGGATTTTATATACATCACGGGGCAAGTGGCTGTACCTTTTAGACTGTACTCTGTCACTGACCTTGGGCTACTATAACATTCCCTGTTCTCTACAATTAAATTCTGTACTTACATTAAATGAAAAGCTCTGCCTTGATCATCTGTCTGGACTACCCCCTTGTTTTATCATTGTGTCTCTCTCAGTTGTGTAAATATTATACTTTCATTGATGGTTGCTGTTTTTTTCACATTGTGTATAATTGTTTTACTATGTTAACTTGCATTGTATAATTTCTGTGTACTTTTATAATATAATGAATACAAATGTTGCATACGTGTTTTTGTATTTTAACCAGGGTTATGACTGAAAATGGTCTCTTAACCAGCTCATTAATCTCTTTACTAAACCAAAATAAATAAATAAATAAATAAATAAATAAGTTAATATATGTTAAGAAATGGAATGCTTTTCATCTACTGAGGTTATATATAGGTGAATAGTTATTATAGAGTTGACTTCCAAGATAAATAAATAAATAAATAAGTTAAGAAATGGAATGCTTTTCATCTACTGAGGTTATATATGGGTGAACAGTTATTATAGAGTTGACTTCCAAGATGGCTGCACATTGAGTAACAGCTTATTTCTAGTTCTCCCAGTGTGAAAACAGAAATTCAGCAGAGAAAGCTAGTAGACTTATGTTTATGGGTAAATTTTAGTAACTGGCTAATAAGTGCAATGCCTGTATACCAGGAATAAAGAAATACAGAAGACCTGAAAAAATCAGGTGCAAAAAGTAAGTAGGAAAAAAATGACTGGGGAGAGTTCTGCAGCTGTTCAGCAAAAAGCAATGAAACCTTTAGACATGACTTCTAGTAACCTACAGGAAGATCTGAGACAACTGCATACAGACCTGGTTAAAATAAACAAAACACAGATGGAGTATATCAAGACTAACAACAGAAGGCTGCAAAAAGGAAGAAGCTTTAAACAGATATTCAGATGAGATGATAAAGCTGCAAAAAGCAAAGGCCAAAATAATGAAAAGGCTGGCTAAATATGAGACTGCTCAGGAAGAGATGTTTCAAAACATAATAAAATTAGAGGATATAGCATGTAGAGAAAACCTAAGATTTTCAGCTATACCAGAGAAGCTGGATGGAACACACTGCATTAATTTTATGAAAGCACAAAAACAACTGGACTGATATTCCACAGCAGGTTAATTGAAAGGGCACATCATGTATATGCTCCAAACCTGGCTATAAGAACACAGCCTACAACTTTATTTATTTGTTTATTTTATTTGACATTTGTTGACTGGGATTGTCTGACTGAGCAAAGCCTCTTTTTAGTGGAGGCCTGTGATGAAAAGCTCCACTGTTCATACATAGAAGTAAAAATTAATAGTATTAAAGTAAAGTAAATTAAATAATAAAAAATAAAGAGAGTCTTTGAGGCACTGTTATATAATAAAACAAAAAGGCAAATATAGTATTGATGAGTGTGCAGTAAAAATAAGCAACAGAAATATTTAAAAATATATAACAGTATAAGTATGATAAGCAGCAACAAAGAACAATAATATAAGTAAAAAGAATAAATGTAATTAAAAATAACTGAACATTAAGGAAAAGACAAACTTGAAATACATCATTAGATATCTTTGCAATAGAGAGGATAGTGAAAAGAGAAAAGAAGTGGGTTCATGTAGGATGAATACATTGGCAGATCCAGGAGCTATAGAGGTATCCTTTAAGAGAGTTCTTGAAATCTTGTATATGGGTGATATTTCTGAGTGTCAAGGGAAGCTTATTCCATGAAAGAGCAGGAAAATAGCTATTGTGATTCTGACCAAGAGATATTTTTGGTTTGTGAATTTGTAACAGGCTTAAGTCAGCACGTCAAAGAGATCAAAGAGGTTTATAGAGAGAGACAATTGATGAGATGCTAGGGCAGGATAAGGGCTTATTCAAACTAGAATGGATAACAAGTAGTTGTGTAAATAGTAATTGGTTAGGAAACCTGAAGCCAACTGAGTGCCTGGAGAGCAAGACAGTAGTGAGAGTGAGAGGACAGGTTAGCTGCAAATCTAGCAACTTTGTTGTAGGTAGTTTCAAGTTTGGAAAGTAGTGAAGACTGTAAGTTGGTTAAGATCTGGGAGCTGTAAAAGAGGTTAGTGGGAAGAGATGCTTGGGCAAGTGAGATTCTAGATTTAGGAGTGAGGAACATTTTATTTCTATACAGAAGGCCAAGCTTTTGGTGTTTTTTTGATAGTGTGAAGAACATGAAGATAAAACTTAAGGTGGTCATCTATAATTACTTCAAGGAGTTTAGTGTGGGAATCAACTTTAATAGAGGTGCCATTAAGAGAGGATATGGTAAAAGAGAACTTAAGATGATAAAGCAACTTTAATAGTAAAGATGCAATCCTACCAGCAAAAGGAGTTGATTCTGACAAAATTGTGGCAAAAGGACAAAGTATACAAAATTGGGGACAGCAAAGTGTTTGTGGAGAATGATTACTCATTGTACACCAGACAGAAACGGAGCAAATGTATTCCACTGTTCAGGTAATGCCAAGATGCAGGTATGAGATTCAAGCTGCTGTACCCAGCTGTCTTCAAGGTATTCTTCCCTGGAGGGACAAAATCATTTTTTGATGAAGTACATGCTAAGGAGGAAATACAAAAGTTTGTCCAACAAAAAGTAAGCTGTGAAACAGAAGGAAATTCTGCTTCTTGTTCTTCTGGTAATGAAGATCACAGAAGGACTGTACCTGTCAAACCTTTTCAAAATTTTCAACAGAAAATGTTGGAGAGAAGGAAGGTTACATGAGAGTTGACTGGAAGAATTGAGAGTACTTTGAAAATGAAGCAGAGACAGTTTTTCGGAGATGAACAGTAATAAAACCAGTAACTTAATATGGGATTACAATGCAATAAATATATCTATGAAATATGACAGAACAAGAAAATCTAGAACTATTGGATGTTTTTAGAGTTTGTTGGACTTGTGGGGGACTCTAAAGCATGCGCCCTACTTCATGTCATTAATGTTTAGAAAAGTGCTTTGGGGAGGGCAAGAGGAGAGAGAAAGTTAACTGTAAGTAAACATTTTTTTCTTAAATAGTACCAGTTTTGTGGCATGTGTTTTTCTTTACATGCTATAAAGTAAAACTTTTCAGCTATTTTTAAGTGTAACACAGGGAGTGTAAACAGGTGCTAATGTTCTTTTTATTTCTTTTCTTTTTCCCTTCTCTCTCTCTCTTGTTCAGTTTTAAGAAATGTAGGCACTGCAATCATAACAACCCTGGTTAAAAAGCATGATAAAAGAAAAGTTAATTTGATTTTTTTCATTCTTCCATGGGGAAATGACTGGATTAAAGACCTTAGATTGATTTATTAAGTTGTAAGAGACAGCAAGTAAATGAAAAAGAACACTGAATAGTATGAGGATTTTTTTCTAGCAAATACATGCAAGTTCAATAACAATTTTGCAGCTGGTCTTCATGTTTCCATGGAAACAATCTGATAAAGAAAAATTGGCTGCCTGGTTCTCTTGTGTCCATGGAGACAATCTAATAAAGGAAAACTGGCGACAGTGGCAGAGAATGATTGGCTGAGGGAAAAAAAAGAGAAATGTGCTAAGAGATAATGTTCTCTGAAAGCATTCAGTAGTTTCCCCAAAGTAGATAATGTTCTCTGAAGCATTCAGAGGCTTACAAAAGGTAGGTAATGTTTTCTGAAAACATTCAGGGGTTTTCCTAGCTGGAAGAGCTATAAAGAGAAGAAAAAATAATCAGCACTTAGTACAAGCACAGGTTGTACCATGTGTCTTAGCATGGGTGACCTTTTTTTAGGTTAACTCAAGTCTGTGAGTGTGGTTGTCAGTTTGGGACTTTTATTCCTATTAGGAGGGTAAAACTTCAATATTTGAAGATGTTCATAGATTTGTGTGTTAGTATTAAGTTAACAGATTTTAGGGAGTATTGTGGTATGTTTGTTTTTGTTTGAGGCTTTCAATAAAACAAAAGGTTTTATAAAATGGGGCATAGGCTCAAATGTATATGACAAGAAACAACTGAATAAATGTTCAACCTGCCAGACAGTGTATGCATGTAACTCAAAAGCTGGAAATAGATATTTAACAATAAAGGTGTTATACATAAAAGGTGGGAATAATAACTTTTAATACATCAATGCTTTATTTAATATATTTAAATGTAAATGGCCTTACAGATAAATACAAACAAGAAAGAGTAGCGAACTATATTAAAAATGTAGAGTGCAAATAGTTATGTTACAGGAGATATACTTAGAAAGAACTGAACATGTGAATTTGATAAAGAAAGGTTTCAGGGCGGTTATTCAGCAGAATGCCTGGGACAAAGGAAAAGAGGAGTGCTTATATTAATTGCAAGAGGAGCTACATTGGTGATAGAAGAGGATAAAAATGATAATAGCAGATATGTAGTGAGCTAAAGGGCTACTGACAAGGGAGGAAGATTACATTGTCATGTATTTACATTCCACCTAAAACTACAGTAATAGAGCTTAAGAAAATTCTTGGAGAAATAATCAGTTTTCAGCAAGGAATATTACTTATACACGGGGACTGGAACTTGATTTACAGCAGTGAAGATGTGTCTGTGGGGTCCATAAGGGAAAATATACCGAAAGAGGGTAGATTTTTGAAGAAATTTATGAAAATATTTGGCATGGAAGATGTGAATTCAGTAATAGGAGTTCGGAGTGAATTTACATATTATTCCCCAGGATATGAAAACTGGTCTAGGGTAGACAGAATTTACATTTCACAGGGACATGTGCATTTAATTGAAGGCCTTGATACCCACCCAATAACTATTTCTGATCATGCTCCAATAATAGCTAAAATAAAAACACAGGATAATGAAATATAAATGAGACATTGGAACTTTCCCATCTATCTGTTGAAAAGAGAGGAATTTAAGGAATGGGTAGTGGAGATTATTCAGGAGCTATTAGAGAGAATAGAAATTTCTTCTGAAAATATAGCTAGGGAGTGGGATAAAATTAAGGTGGAGTTTAAAAACAAGGTGGAAATAAAAGAAAGGGAGCTATGGTTAAGAAGTAACAAGAATTATTTAGAGGGACTTTCAAATGTGAAAGTATTGCAGAATAGGGGGAATCTCACAGAACAAGAAGAGGATCAACTGCAGAATGATAGGCAGAAAATAAAGGATTACCTTGATAGTTTGCATAAGCTTAGAAAGATTGCTTTTAAGCAACTGTTTTTGACAATAACACTAGAACACAAAAACTTTTAGCATAACAGCTCAGGCAACATAAAGTAGAAAGAGCCTATTGATCTTATTACAAAGAAGGTAACAAGAGATCCTGTAGAGGTATTAGAAATATTTCGGAAATTTTATGAGAGTCTCTATAAAGCAGAGAATATGAAAATCAAGAAAAGATACAAATGGGAATGTTTATGGAAGAATTACATATGCTAATGTTAGAGGTAGATGGGGCTCAATTACTAACAGGATAGGATAAGATGAGATAAAAATGGTGATGCATAACCAATCTACAGGAAAGTCTCCAGGATTAGATGGTATTCCTAGGACGTTTGGAAGCTAGAAGGAAAAAAAACTTGATAAAGATCTGGAAGGTTTTGTTAACAATATCTTAAGAAGAAGAGAAGTACCACCATCCTGGAAGAAAGCAGTGGTAGCTGTAATAACTAAAGAGAGTAAAGATCAATCAGATCCATCTTCATACAGGCCCTTTTCAATACTAATCCATGATTATAAAATGCTCATGTCTATAATGGCTAAAAGAATGGCAAAAGTAATGCCAAAACTGATAGATATAGATCAGTGTGGTTTTGTGGAGGGGAGGCAAACATTTGACAACATTAGCAGAACATTGATGATCCAGAGAGAAGCAGAATGTAAGAAAAGACCATTGTTGTTGGCGAGTCTTGAAGAGAAAGCATTTAACAGAGTTAAGTTAGGACTTTATGAGCAATGCAATGGAAGCATTTCCTCAAAAAATTATAAGGTTAAATTAGGAGAATATATGAGGAATCACAGGCTAAAATTAAAGTGGGTAGGGGCCTCTCTGATAATTTCTGCTTGAGCAGAGGAACCAGGCAGGGGTGTCCTCTTTCCTCTTTATTATTTGCATTATATTTAGAACCACTGGCAAAGAAAATAATGGACTCAAAAATTCAAGGGTATAATTGGTATGGTAGTCAAGAAAAGCTGGCTTTATTTGCAGATGGTATTATTTTGTACCTGACAAAACCAGAAAAAAGACATTACAGTGTTGTGGAACATTTTGAGATGATTTCAGATCTTTTTGGGATACAAAATTAATGAAGCTAAAACAAAGGCAATAGCAGTAAATTATGTGCCCACACATGAACTGGTTCGGGGATACCCATATTTATGGGGGGCATGATAAAATGAAATATTTAGGAGTATGAATTAAAAATTATTCTAGTGTGGCAGCTAAGGATATGTGGGAAGAGACTAAAAAGATAATACAAAAACTGAGAAAATGGAAGCTTTATTATATGGATTTGGATAGTAAGATACGAGCAGTTAAAATGTTTTAGTCCCTTTAGTCTTATACACAGGTCAGGCATATTTTTATCAACCAGAAGAGAAGTTGGGGGTAGCAGTTAATAAAGAGCTGAATTCTTTTTCCTGGGAGGGGAAGACGGCAACAGTCAAGTGGGATAAGCTGATGCTTCCAGTAGAACAGGGCATATTGGGATTACCCAATTTGAAGGGGTATTTCAGAGCTGCATAGTTAAGATTCCTATACGTAGCACAAGCAGAAAACTATAATTCAAAGTGGAAATGGATGATGATGAAACAGGGGAGAAGCTCAAGAAACAAGAAGAGACTGGGATTTTGGATGCAGGCCTTTAATGAGAATAACAGTAATCATACAGAATATTATATTCGTAAAGTAGCAGAAAGTATTCTAATTACTAAACCAACATGGGAATGGAGAAAGGAGATTCTGCCAATAGGGATGACTGCAATTAGGGATACAGACAATAGGCAAGAGGTGGTTGGAATTTATTGAAGAAAACTGGCAAAGGAACCAAGCTATTGGGAACAATTAACTAGAGAGAGAAAGATGATAGAATGGGAAGACACCAAGAATTTATTGGGACTGCAGTTTAGAGATTGCCTTCCTTAGCAGAGATTAATGTCAGGGTATAGGCAAAGAGAAAGAAATAGGAGGGTTCTAAACAAAAGACCAGCACTGGTAGAGTTTTTAATAGAATCTAGAACAGAAGCTCCTTAAAACAGGAATAATTAGTAGAGCATATAAAATATTGCATGACAACTATAAGAAGCAATCAGAGGAGGTTAGAAAGGATTGGGAAGAGAGATTGGATAAGCAGTTCAAAAAGAAGCAATGAAGGGGATATATGTATGTCTCCCAAATATGTAACAAAATCTAGAAGATTTAGAATTTTTGCCTGGAAATGTTTACATAGATATTTTTATACTCCAAGTAGACTCCAGAGAATTTTTCCTCAGGTAAACATTAAATGTTGGATGTGTGAAGGGGAAGAAAGAAGTAAATGGGAACATGTTTTCTGGGAATATGGTGAGTTGGCAGACTTTAAGGATTCCCTGCGGGATGCACTGTTAGGGATGCTGGGTGGGCAGATTGGTCTAATGAGGGAGATGATTTTTCTGAGCTAGGATACAGAACCAGAACTGCCTAGACATGGTAAGGCCTTGCTAGGTCTAATAATGGTGGCTGTCAGAAAAGCAATTGCCAGAAATTGGAAACCAAAATCTAAACCAACCATACTGGATGTAGTGAATATAATAACAGAGATAAAACAACTGGAATTGAGATCTTTAGAAAAGAGTAGGAGCAAACTATATAGGAAAAAATGGGAATTGTGGGAAGAATACATACAAGGGAGGAATGAGGCCTAAAAGGTAGCAGGACTTAATTGAGCTACAGTATGTAATGTCTGAGTGAGAAAGACTGGGTAGATTATCAGTGATGTATAATGTTTGCAACTGGGAGTGTGTCAGTATGGCTTGTGGTATAAAATGCTTGAGACTAGGACTGTGTCGGTATGGTTTGTTTTCATTTATATAAATGTATGATTGTCTATGTAGTAAGCGGTGGTTTAATGAAGATGTTTCTTGGTTAAAAAAAGTAGGAATTGAATAATTTTTGTAATATTGCTTAGGTTATATGCTATATAACAATATATGTGAAGTATAATGTTTATGTTAATATAGTTTGAGTACTTTTATATGAAAGTAAATTTGCCTATGTCACAAGTACCAGCTTAGTACAGACATGGGATATGATGATGTAAAAGATGACTGTTGAAGTGATTAACAATTATATTATTGGTATTAAAAATACATTAAGGTGTGCCATTGTTTTAATGACGTGTTATTATTTGAGTGGTAGTTGGTCTAGTTATGTGGTTAAGTCATTCTTGTTGATATGGTTGAAGAGACTTGCTAATTGTTTTAAAATGAATGGTGTGCTTATGTGTGAGGGATTAGGCTGAGGGAAGATATATTAGCCCAGTTAATTCATGTGGTAGTTAGAGAGAGAGAGATGTTGATACCAGGTTTCAGAACATATCCGTCTTTTATTGGAGAGGATGTTATGTTAGAATTTCCTTTAGTTTTGCTGGTGAGTAATGTTTAATGTGGGTTAAGAGATGGGATTACTAATGGGGGTAGTATAATAGAGCGCAGTGGAGCTAAAGGAAGCAAGATGGAATATAGTGGGTATGCCCAGATTACCTATGAAATACAATCAGGGGTGTGTTTAAGTAACAGCCATGAAACAAGAAGCCATGTAATTTGTGGTAATAAGAGTTTTGTTGGCAGCTGTATTTGCATCAAGTTTCTAGCTCTAGCAGCAAACTGTAGCTACTATGTATGTTTTGCTGTTAGAGTACTTAGAAGAAGTTATACTTATGCTGTGTGCAGTGGAAAGATGCAGGCCATGGGTCAGACGAACCTGCTGGTCATGGGTTGAGAACAAGTGCCATGATCCCTTTGAAGTTTAAAGAGTTCATGTGGGCCACTGATTAGGCACTTAGGTTGGTTAATATGTCTTTGTAAATTTGGAGTAAACACATTTACAATGAGAGTCGCAGAAAATAAAATGAAATAAGTGACATAACTGATATTAATCCTGTGTGGCTGAATTACTGCTAAGCAGAGGATCTTTTCAAGTTTCAGAAGGGAAACTTCACAAAATTTTGAGTCCTGTTATGAATGTTAATGAACACCCAAGTAACAGCAGAAGCTTACTTTAATTGATTTAATATAAAGTATTCAGTTTTGTTACAAATTTTGTCTGCTCAGTACAGAACAAGCCAAGAGGTATGCAGGAGAGATTTTCTCTTGTAGTTAGGATAACTTTCATGATAAACTTAATAATTTATCTGCTCAGTGTATAGCAAAACAACAGCCTGCATGAGCGGTTTCATTGTATATTCAGCTTAACTTTTATGGATTGAAGATGAGGTAAACTACAATCATATTGTGGAGCCTTGCAACCTGATGCTGTATCTGTAAGGATATAAAAAGTTCAATATATCAGCATATTGCCCTTCTATTCCTCCACAGCCTTCCATGTACTAACTGCTTAATACTTCTTTGAGCACGTTTTAGTGTCATCTCTTTAAAAACTTGCACTCCTGTCCATCTAACAGTGAAGGACTTCTTTCTTTCAGCCCCTTAAGTGATCATTGTAAATATTCCCCTTTCTCCTAATGAATAGCTTGGAGCTGTTTGAGTCCCATGTACTTTGGCTAAATGACTTTCATTCCCCATAACTCTGCTTCCAAATCATAGCCATCCTTTCTGCTCAGTCCAATACACCATCTGTTTATTCTGGTTTCTCCTTAACAACTGCTAACAATATGCCACTTACTCCAAAACCAAATTGCTAGCTTCTTTTTATTTAAGGACAACAACTTTTCTGTTTCCTCCATTACTTTTCTCTTATACTTCCATGCTGTCAGTGTAACTTAAGGAACTTACTACACCACTAAGAGTGTTAAACAATGTCATTTCAGTGGTATGACATCTCTGCCTTGCAGATATCATTTATAGAAATGGTTGCAACTGAAAAACTGACAAAAACACATATAAGCAACTTTATTTGCAGTATAACAGCTCTGTATATACTTTCTTGAAGTTATAACATACAATTTAAAGTTAACGAATGGTGTCAGGCTGACAAACTGTTTATTTGCCATTTGATAACCGAGTAAACTGATAACTGATAAAATGCGATATGGTATAGTACTGGAAAATGAGACATCCATGTCAGAAGGCACTCAGCAGACTACTGTGAAAGAGCCAATGACCCATCAAAGTAGTGTACTGTGGTTTGAGGATGTGGTTGGAGTAGAGCCTTCAGGACCTTCAGTTGTTGATGTTGGCATACGCAAAATGAGGGTCAGAAGCTGTTATGATGATATTTTAAATTTGGCTACATGGAACGTGAGAAATATGAATCAAGGAAAACTGGAAGTTGTCAAGAATTAAATGAAACAAAAGAATGTCAACCTATTGGCCGGCGTTAGTGAGTTGAAATGGGTCAGCATGGGGCATCTTCAGTCAGATAAGCACATGATATACTTTTCAGGGAATGACAAATATTGAAAAAATGGAGCTGCGTTCATAGTCAAGAAGAAGCTAGCAGATGCAGTGCCAAAATATAACGCACTCAGTGATTGTATAATGTCAATACGTCTTTGTGGAAAAACTGGCAACACAACCATTATTTAGATATATGTGCCAACAGTGGATGGTGAGGAAGAAGATCTCGATCAGTTCTCTGAACAAGTTCAAGCAAAAATTGATCATAAGTGCATACAGAATTTGTTAGTAGTTATGGGAGATTGGAATGCAGAAGGTGGAAATAGAAACAATTCCCCAGTGGCTGGAAAGTATGGTCTTGAAATTAGAAATGAAGGTGAGCACCGTTTCACTGATTTCTGCAAAACCAACAACCAGTTCATCTCAAACACCTTTTCCAGCAGTATAAATGAAGCTTATATACTTGGACTTTTCCTAGTGGACTGTGCAGAAATAAAATAGACTATATTTGCAGCAGTCAGCATTGGAAAAGCTCAGTAGTGTCATTTAAAACAAAACCCAGAGCTGATTGTGGCACAGAGCACCAACTTCTTATTTTCAAAGTCAAATTCAAGCTAAGAAGGCACCAACATCTTGCTCATGTTCCAAGGTATGATGTTTCTGACATAACAATTAAATTCAAAAATGACTTAGACTATTGTCTCACCATCTTAAAAGGGCAAGCCAATGAAAACTCATCTGAAGAATTATGGGAAAACATGAAGAATTGTACTTGATGAATGCAACAAGCCTTTAAAACAAGTCATGAGAAAAAGAAACAGAAATGGATATCCAGTACAACACTAGAGGTTGCTTTGAAACATAGAGAAGCCAGAATGAAAGAGAAAAGCAAACTGTAGAACTCAGCCACTCTTTTCAATAAGCTTGAATGTAAGATAAAGAAAAATATTACAATGACATGTATACAGTATTAGAAGACAACATTCAAGGAAGAACAAGATTGGCCTTTCTTAAGTTGCGTGAACTCAGGTAAAAATTCCAACCTAGAATTTGTATAATGAAAGATGCCCAAGATGCTATACTGAATGAAGTCGAGGAAATGAAACACAAGTGGCAATAATACATGTTATCCTTATATCAGGAAGATCAATGGATTTAACAGCAGTTCCAGGATACAGCATACGAACAGGAACCAATGATGATGAAGGAGGAGGGGGAGGCAGCACTAAAAACGTTACCAGAAGACAAAGCATCTGGTTCTGATGGAATTCCAATAGCAATACTGAAGTGCTCAAATTAAGCTATTCACCTGTTGACAACACTGTGCCAGCAAATATGGAGGTCATCATTGTGTTCAACCAAATGGAAAAAGTCCATGTTTCTCCCAATACTGTAGAAAAGGAATCCTATTAACTGCTCCAGTTACCATACAATCACTCTAATCTCACATGCTAGCAAAATTTTACTCAAAATCATACAGTGGAGAGTGCAACCTTATCTAGAGTGGGAACTCCCAAGTCTGCAAGCTGGATTCTGAAAGGGAAGATGAACATGAGATATTGTTGCAAATGTAAGATGTATTCAAGGAAAAAGCCAAAGAATATCAGAAGAACTTATATGCCTGTTTTATTGATTACAAAAAAGCTTTTGATTGTATAGATCATGAAACCTTGTGGTCAACTTTGAAAAGGATGGTTGTATTAGAGCACCTAATCATTCTCATATACAATCTCTATTGCTATCAAGAAGCAGTGGTCCGAACTGAACATTGAGAAACAGTGTGGTTCAAAGTCAGCAAAGGTGCGCACCAAGGATGTATCCTTTCTCCTTTTCTGTTTAATTTGTCTGCATAACAACAATTGTTAATTCTACCACCAATTTTCACTTCACAATCACTTTCATACAGCTGATTCTCTGACAATTTGCTCTGCAGACAAATGAAAAAGAGGAAGATACTTACAACTGGTTTCACAACCGACTTCAGTCTTGATGGAGAAGACATTGAAGTTGTCAATAACTTCAATCTTTTTGGGTCAGTTATTACTATGGAATCAAAAAGTAGCACAGAAGATTTATGGCATCTGTGTATTCGCAGAGCAGCTATGCAGAGTTTAGGAAAGGTGTTTAACTGTAGAAATGCGTCTCTTCACATAAAGATCAGATAGTTCAAGCCATTGTTTTCTCTACAGCATCATATGGTTGCAAAGGCTGGATAATCAAGAAGAAAGATAGTAATAAGATCATAACCTTTGAATTATGGTGTTGGTGTAAACTACTACAAATCCCAAGGACCACTCATAGAATGAATCAATCATTGCTGAAATCCAACCCTAGTTCACTTTGTAAACTCAAATGTCAAGGTTCAAGCTATCCTATTTTGGCCACACCATGAGAAGGAAAATGTCATTGTAGAAAGACATTATGATTGCAATGGTAAGTGGCCAGAGTAAGAGGGGAAGATCTCTGATACATTGGCTTGACACAGTAACAACATGTCATTATCAACCCTTACTGGGCTCTGTGAAGACTGGAAACTATTTAGAAAAACTGTCTATAGAACTGCCATTAGTTGAAGTAAACTCAACGGCACCTAACAACACAACAACTGAGTAGGTGAGCTGGTCAAATGATTGTTTTCAGCAAGACCCAGACTCCAAGAGTAAACAAGATGAAAGCAACTATCAGCATCAAAAAGTGACATACATTTAGGATGATTATGAACTGGTAACAGAGGCAAGTAAAGTAATGTACCCCCAGAGTCATGAATCCTCCATGTAAGACTAAATAAGTCTTACTCAGAGGCTGCAGTTGAACGGTATGATGTCAGCGTGCCATGAATATTCATGAGGGCACACTGACTCTACTCCAAGTCTAACACGGACCATGCAGGAAAGCAGGGGGCGTGTCCGACTGCCGAGCAGTCTAAAGGTCCACGCTCCTGCCAGTGTCTGAAATGCAAAATGTCAACACACAAGAACGAGTCCACTCAAATGTCCATGTACCCAACACCATACTCCCTGACATTGTAAACCCCCAGAACAGTTATAAAAAGGGAAACATTAATTTTTTTTTTCTAATTCCCGATATAGCTGCCCATATTTGTGCGTGTGTGCACGGGTGTGCCCATTGCTTAGCTGCAGTTAGCAATCTTGACATGGAAGAGCATAATAAGGAATGTTTATGCAAATTACGCCAAATAACGTAGTGGTAGAGCGTTTGCACAAAAAGGAGGCATTCATGGCTCGAGTCCCACCATTCCCCTTCCTATTTTATGTTCAAAATTAGTATATGAAATAATTCCTGACATATATGATTAAACTTTTACTAAAAAGCATTGAAATGGCCTATGTATCAGTGAACAAAATATATATTTATAAAGGATCCTGACATATAATTGCCCATTGTTAAGCAGCGCTTTACCTAGTGCAATATAGTTGCCCATAGTTAAGCAGTGCTTTAGCCCGCACAATATAGTTGCCTGTAGTTAAGCAGTGCTTTACCCAGCGCAATAGAGTTGCCCATAGCTAAATAGCGCTTTACCCAGCGCAATCGGTTTGCATGGAGGTGCGCGCCGTGCCAACCAACGCACCATACGGCAACGTAGAGCAAAGTTGCCTAAACACAGCCACACCCCCTAGCCTGTCTGGACAGTAGTAAAATAAAATGCAATGACAAGGTTCGAACCCAGGTCTCTGTGCACCATAATCAAAGTACTGAACCACTAAGCCATGACAGCTTGGGATAAATAGCCACTGTTAGCATACATATACTTATAAATGGTAGATTAACCATTACTAAGCAGGTCTGCAGTCAGCCGAGAATTTTCAAAAACGTCCAATCACAAAAAAGTGCGGGAAATGCGGCATATTTAAGCCCCATAGGCGGGAATCCTTGCCATAACTGATTGTAGCTCCCATCTGCAGTTAGAATGGCTGGTGCTGGAGAGGGTACATGCTTTAGAGCGCAACGTTGGGGGAATTGAGGAGTCGAAATACATGGTTTGGCTCCTTGTTCACTGTCATGAGTCAAGACTCCTGCAGGGCCAGTTTCAAGGGACAGAGCACAAGGCAGAGGCTTGGAACCGGTTAGCTCATGACCTCACCAGTGTTACAGGCGTTCCTCGGACTGGTGAGCAGGTCCGACACCACCATGCAGACGTGAAGAGATGGAAGCAGGACCTATTGAACCAATGGATACAGGAGGACCATGGGATGCAAGATGCCCCAATACTGAGTAGGTAGCCATGGAATGCAGTATGTAAGACATGCTAATTGATTCTGAATAATGGATAGGTATGTCTCAATATCCCTTCATTTACTTCACAGCTGCAGGTGTCCATGCTGTGAATCAGCAAGCCTATGCAGATAGTGCCACCAGGCAGGTTAGTAATTATTCTGCATGTATTGTTATATAAAATAGGTGAGAGAGCCTGAAAGAAAGTGTTGTAGCCCAATAATACAGCCATAAAATGCCCTGAATAATTCCTCTGCATGTACTGTTATATAAAATAAGCCAGAAAAAGAGTGTAGTAACCCATTAAGAAAGGTAAAATATGTCCAGAATAATATCTCTGCATGTACTGTCATATAAAATTAGTGAGTGAGCCTGAAAAAGAGTGTTCTAACCTATTAATAAAGGTATAATATGTCTTGAATATGTCTTCCATATGCACTGTAATATCAAATAAAGGAGAGAGCCTATGGAAAAGGGTGTAATGTAATTAATAAAGGTATAAAACCTGGAGTGTGTCTGTCACTTACTTTGAAATGTTGTTGTACCCTTGCATTATACAAATAGTACTGTTTTAATAAGTGCTGGCAACCCACAGTTGGGCAGTCCCATCTAAAGTGGTTGAAGTGCCAGTAGCTGTGAAGCATATATACAGTCCTCAACAGTCAGTAGCTTGTTAATTAGATCCCTAGAAACGTGAGTGGGCTACACGAAATGTAGGGTTCTGTACAAATCTAACTGAAAATGTCATGTGAGCACATCCAGATATGTAGATAAAGAAATATAAATACAATCAATAAATATGTAGCAGTAACATCTGCATCTTGGACAGTTATTATGTCAGATATAGGTCAGGTATATAATGAACTAGCCAAACCCATTACACAACCTAATGCATGTTGTCAAGTGTAATAATACATGTAGGGGATATACACCTGCAGTCAATAGGAATGTAGTGTAGAGTAAAAGTACTTAGATGTTAATTGAGGTTTCTTTCTACACCCTACTGTATGTGCATAAAGAATGCAATTCCACAACTCAATGGGTATGTGTAATCTCAAAACATTTTTTGGGACATATGTCCTATTGTTCTATAAATATTTGCATTCACTTTGATGCATGTGCCCTGTTCAAACACCACAATCATGGTGGCCTGTTGCCACCAATCATCCCTGCATGCTGTTGGAATGTCCACTGTTGTTCAATATATACATGTGTTATGCTTGCTGTTCAACTGTTGGAACCTTGGTGTGTTGGGTTAATGGGAATATTACTGCATGCTGTTACAACTAATTTGGAATGCTGTTGTTTATGTTGTAATTAAACACACCTAATCACAGAACGTATGGGAAGGCCGGTCCCAGCGGACCCACCTGTCCCTCCTCAACTGGCGAGTGCACCTGGCACCAGCAGGTCCGGTGCCCAACCTGGGCTCCCCTCCTCCATTGGTCCTGTGCCACCTTTGGGTGGAAGCGCTGCAGGAGATAAGGCTCATCCCCCCGTGCAAGCATGGGCAGAGAAGGGCCACCTGTCACCCTTTGAAGGGTCTGGGTTGTGGTGCGTAGGGAGATCCAGCGTTCAGTTGCTGATCCCCTACGCCAGCTCACGGTGAGAGTGGCACATCTCACGGGTGAGCCTACCTATCCTACACAGCCCCCAGCACAGTCACCCTCGGGGCTGTGAAGGTGCAGTGGTGACTGCCCATGGGTGGGGATCTCAGTTCCACTGTTACCATCTGTGGGCTCATGGGCTTGCGATTTCCAAACATCCGTCCCCGTCAATTGTGTTCACCCACCCCATGTGTTATACACTGCCCCTGTATGCATCTTGTTTGTCTTGTCTGTTTACCTCCCCAACCTACCTCCCCAAATATACCTACTTCCTCTACCTCACTTTCTACTCTCTCCTGAAAAAAAAAAAAGGGCAATCTGTACCCACAAAACAATTATGCCCCATACAGAGCTGCACATTTCGCACACATGTCCGCTGGACATGTAAACTGATAATTACAATTGGCAGTACAACATACTTTGTTGTCCTCACCCCTTTCTCAGGGGTGGAAGGTTTCAAATATCACTCCAAAGTTATTGCACATGCACAGCTGTTGCTGGTAAAGAAATGGGCAGCCATGGACCTTCCCTACACCCGTCCTGCACATCCCGAGCTTGTTTCCCTACTGTCTTTCCCTCTTTGTGCCCCCCTTTTCACCACTTTCCTATCTCCCCATTTTGTTTCTTTCAAAGAAATTAGCGTGGGGGTTAGCGGGAGTAAGCACTTTTAAGCAGTAGTTAGTGGGTTTAAGCGAGTGTGCGCATGTGTGCACTTAGCTAAGCATCGCTAAGCGTTGTGCAAACCCGTGCAAACCCGCTTACACCTGCTTAAAAGTGCCCTAGTCACTCTATGTCAGGGTCCTTGTTCTGCTCAGAAGCAAAATAAAACACCTCTGTTAGTCTCGAACCCCAGATCTTGGACACACTAGACTGCATGAAGTACCACTAAGCCACAGCAGATATACAATAACTTGGTCCTGAAATAAATATATCATGCATTACAATGAGGGAATGTAAAGGGAAAATAGGAATGCAAATAGGTATGCCATAACACAAATCTTGTTCTGTGGGTCTTTACCAGCAGTTGTTGTGGAATTGCATGACATGACTGTGAAAAGAGAACCATCTATTCTAGCAGGGAATAATGTTACAGTAGCACCTTACAAACCCCACACAGTATCAGACCAGGATAAACACACTGGCATAGTTGAATAGGGCAGAGGCCAGACTTCCCAACTGTGACTGCTTTACAGGGATGTCCCTGATTCATAAACAAATGTTAGCTGTGCCCCTCTGAATCACTCTGAAAAGTACTAACATTAGGCAGAAAAGTGGAGAATCACACTTAATGAATAATGTCAATAAGTGAGAGTAGACACTGCTTGCACATCAGAAAAGATGTAGTAATACATATGCTCCGAGTCCCTCGAAGTCTCAACTGAAATATGTCTGTAATATATTACAGGTGTATCTCACTTATATGTACCTTTCCCTAAGGCTGTTCAAATATATACCTGAGAGTATCTGAGGCCTGGCAGAGGCAGAAATACGTATATCAGCATTTATGCTGTTACACACTCTGCAAATAGCTTTGGAAGGAGTTTCACAAGCATGCCCTTACAACACAGAAATATCAAAGGATGTAGCCATGTACTGCTAGCAACCAACTGTGACAATGCCATTGTTCCAGTGCTGAAAAGACTGGTGTGGTGCACAGACAAAGAATAATAGGCTAACCTCTGGCTACCATCTGGATATGTCCACAGGTGGGAGCTACGCAGATAGACTACTTGCCTTGATAGACTAACAGGTACACAGCAACCCTGTATGTTCAGCAAGATAAACATCACACGATAATAAATAATGCTGTCTGCAGTTCTGCACCCCTACCCCAAAAGTACTATATACCTGTGTATTCAGGCAAAACCAAGGGTGTAGGTAGGCATACTCAGTACTGAAATATCCTCCAAAACAGCAAACACTTATCCTCGGTGCTCGACCAGAGAAAGTAATCCAAATCCACCTCACAGATGTGAAAACACTGTTTAATGCGATAAAACAATAATTCCAAGTTAAAAACACAGAGCTCTATTCCACAAGGTTTAGCGCTTTCATCTGGTACACTCCAGACTTCATCAGAACCATTTAGCTCTTTAATTAGATAGATTTTATACCCATTTTGGCGCTAAAAATCCAATAAAATATAGTCAATTAAGTACATAATACATATTACTCAAATAATAATAAAAAATAACAAATAATAAAAATACATACAAGACTCTTGCCTTAAATAGCATAATAGCATAATACAATAATGTGCTTCTACATACTTCTAAAAAATTCTAATACAATTATGTATAGTGCAATAAATTCATGAACAGATTATACTGTTGCTAGGGTACCTAAGCTAATTCACCCTTTATAATATTTAGTAAAAAACTTGGACAACTTAATATATATAACAAAAACTATCTTAATATAAGTTGTTAATTTAACAATAAAAATGGTTTTATACTTATGCTGTCATTAATTCCAGGAGGTGTTGTTGCATCTAAACATATCTGCCATTTACTCTCTACCCATGCTAAATAAGTTTTCCAATTCCCTCCTCTATCAGCCAAATCTACCTGGTCAATAATAGCAAAACTGAATGTATGTTCCTTACCCCTATCAATAACATGTTTACTAAGGGCATTGTTGGTGTCTCCTTTCTTAATCCTATACTGATGTTCATAAATTCGAGTTTTGAACTTCCTTTCAGTTTTGCCCACGTAATAGGCCGGGCACTTGGTGCAGGTGGCTAAATATACTATACGTTGCATATTACAATTCCCATTCCTACTATGAATAATAGATTTGATAACATTGTTTAACCTAATTTTCTTATTATCATTTATATACTTGCATTGGTTGCATGAACCACATTTACTGGTACCCTTATTCCTCATAGTGTGTGTCCCTTTCTTTCCTTGTTCTAGGATCCTCTTCAAATTATTACCTGTTTTATAAACACTAATAGGATACCTTCCTACTATGTGCCCTATAGTACTAGAGCATGAAATTAAATCCCAATGCTTTCTAAGAATTTCTCTAACCAAATTAGTGTAAGGATTAAACATTATTACACACACTTTACTGTCTCTCTCCTCTACCATCTGGCGGGAAGAGGTCATACTTTTTCCTAAAAGGGGTAGATATTTCACTCCCCATTGTTCCTTAACATAAGTTGTCACTCGTTCAAGCATAGCTTTGGGATAACCTCTATCCTGAAATAATTTATACACAACTTCCAACTCCTTTATCATAACATCCCTTGATGAAGACATACGTGCAACACGTATACATTGTCCTTTGACAACGTTCCTAAAAATGTGTGGAGGATGACAACTGCCATATTGGATATAGTCATTTGAAAAAGTCAATTTTCTATACAACTTCGAGGCAAAACCAGTCCCTGTATTGCTAATCCATGTATCTAAATGAGCTATACCAACTTTATCCATTTGATATGTAAATTTCAAAAAATTAGTCGTGTTGTTTAAAAATGCTATAAATTCGGGAATTAATTCGATGGGTCCCTTCCAAATAATGAAGAGATCATCCAAAAATCTCGTGTACAATCTAATATATTGATAGTAATTACTTGTAAACACGTAACTATTTTCCCACTCCAACATGACCAAGTTGGCAAAAATTGGGGCGCATGATGCTCCCATAGCAACACCCCAACTTTGTTTAAAATGCTCCCCTTGAAAGTAAATATAATTATGATCTAATATAAGGCCCATCATATCAATAAGAAGGTTAATCTTGTCCCAACTTAATCCCGAGTATCTACTCAGACTCTTATAGAAATAATCCAACCCAATGGGGCCTGGGATGCAGGAATAAAGGTCTTTAACATCTACAGTAAGGAAGACTATATCAGCATCCCATACATCCTTAGTTAATTTGCTCAAAAAATCCCATGAGTCTTTGACCAAATGTGGCACCTTAGTATATATCTGTTTCGTCCATTGGTCAATGGTCACCCCTAGTTTAAATGTTTTTGATTTGGACCCAGAAATAATGGGTCTAAAAGGGGATTTTCCAAGTTTTTATGTATTTTGGGGATACCTATTATATGAGACATAATGGGAAATTCCGTCCTCAAATATTCATATAACTCACTAGTAATACGGTTATCTAATAAATATTCCTCTATGGCCAGGTCTATACGCCTGTACCCAATGTTAATTTGGTTAAGTGAGATCTGTTCATAATTACCTGACTCAAATAATATATTATGTATAGCTGTCTGATATTGTTTATGATCAAATATCACAATACCTCCGCCCTTGTCAGGCTTCATAATCCTGATTTCTTCATTCAACACCACTTCTTCTAAACATTTCCTTTCAATTTTATTCAAGTTGTCATTAAAGTTACCAGCATGATTCACATTACCCTTAATATCCCTATACAACATATAGATGTCTTTACATACCATTTTTTCATATGCTGCTATTTGGGTGTTCATTAAGGGAATATAGGAACTTTTCTTAACCAATCGGGCCTCATTATTTCCTTTCCTAGTGCTGTCATTAAATTGCACAGCTAAGTTGAGTCTCCGACAAAAAAGCTTGATTTCTTTTATGACTCCAAACAAATTAAACTGTACCGTTGGTATAAATTTCATTCCTTTACTAAAAACTGAAAAGAATTCTGGTGTTATAATAAAGTCAGTGTAATTATATACTTTATATCCACAATAACTATGTACCTTAGGAATTACTGATGAGTCAAAAACATCACCCATAGTTTCCCCTACACATATGACATTTTGAGTATTAATAACCTCTCCTAACTCATTGGATGGAACAACCTCATCATTCAATCTAAGTTTATTATGGGATATATTACATAAAGGGGCCCTGTCCACTAATATACTTGTGGCTATTTCATTCAAAATTTCCTTTGATATTTTTTGGGAGCCGGATAAAATCTCCCGCCCTGAAAATTTTCATCTTCACTATACCTATTATTTCTACGTCTTCCCTTTGTTTGTGAAACCACAAAAGCACCATCATTGTCTGCATTATATTGTGGCCAAACATACGCTCTACCACTTCTGTAAAGTTGTACATCCCTTTCTATTTTATTGACTTTTCTATTATAAACACTATTTGCCCTATTATTGGCATTCTGGAATTGTTTTGTGTATAACTCTTGCCACTGTATAAAATTAACATCTTGTACTATAACTTCATTCAACTCTTCAACTTCATGTAAAATAACAGCAATTTTTTCATCATTACACTTCATGATTTGTTTCATATAGGTGTAACCAAACCCATCAAACATCTTATTAAATTCAGACACAACCACAGAGTTAAAAACAATACCTAAAGGTAGTTTAAAAAACCTTAAACCTTTAGGAACTATTTGTAGCTTTAAACATTTATCCAGATATGCATTGTCAATTTTAGCACTCCTTAATTGTATTAGTTTTTTACCTAATAAATATATTTTAGATTTAACATCATCTACTGTGGCACAAGATACATTTCTATTTGTTATGTTCTTATAATCCGCTTTCCCAACAAAGTCATATTCATCAGCTAAAAAATCATTAAGAACATTTTGTATTTGCGTGCCATTACTCTTATTTTCATAAATTACTCGTGTTTTAACATGCCCATTCTTTGGACTAGATATCTTATCCCTAACAACAGTACCTTTTTTAAAATCAACTCCTTTGCTAGTAATAGCAGAGTATGTCCTTTGTTGCTCTCTCTGCTTAGGTCGCGCTCCCTTTCGGATGTTTTCCTCATTACTGTGAAACAAGCTGAAATCAAACGTGAAGTCAGCTTCTAACGATAGATTTTCATTCGTGTCTTTTACATCCAAGTTGTACCTTGGTGTTGTACCCTCGCCCTGTCCATTGGGTATTTCGCACTCACTGTTATTTTTAGCACAGTCTGACTGAACCATTTGAACTGCTCCCGAAGAAACCGGTAATTGTTGCTTGACGGTTTCTCCGCTTTGCATAACAGTTTCAGTAAGTTTCCCTACTAAGTCCAACAGTCGATTGACGTCAGTTTGTAGCAACGTCACTTCCGAACGCAATGTAAGGTATTCCTCTCTGCTCAATGAAGCCCCCAAAGGATCCGTATCAGCCATAATGCAACTAGTAAAAAATATATGAACACAGCCAACTTAATCCTCCAAAACAGCAAACACTTATCCTCGGTGCTCGACCAGAGAAAGTAATCCAAATCCACCTCACAGATGTGAAAACACTGTTTAATGCGATAAAACAATAATTCCAAGTTAAAAACACAGAGCTCTATTCCACAAGGTTTAGCGCTTTCATCTGGTACACTCCAGACTTCAACAGAACCATTTAGCTCTTTAATTAGATAGATTTTATACCCATTTTGGCACCAAAAATCCAATAAAATATAGTCAATTAAGTACATAATACATATTACTCAAATAATAATAAAAAATAACAAATAATAAAAATACATACAAGACGTTTGCCTTAAATAGCATAATAGCATAATACAATAATGTGCTTCTACATACTTCTAAAAAATTCTAATACAATTATGTATAGTGCAATAAATTCATGAACAGATAATACTGTTGCTAGGGTACCTAAGCTAATTCACCCTTTATAATATTTAGTAAAAAAACTTGGACAACTTAATATATATATAACAAAAACTATCTTAATATAAGTTGTTAATTTAACAATAAAAATGGTTTTATACTTATGCTGTCATTAATTCCTGGAGTGTTGTTGCATCTAAACATATCTGCCATTTACTCTCTACCCATGCTAAGTAAGTATAAAACCATTTTTATTGTTAAATTAACAACTTATATTAAGATAGTGTGGAGTGTACCAGATGAAAGCGCTAAACCTTGTGGAATAGAGCTCTGTGTTTTTAACTTGGAATTATTGTTTTATCGCATTAAACAGTGTTTTCACATCTGTGAGGTGGATTTGGATTACTTTCTCTGGTCGAGCACCGAGGATAAGTGTTTGCTGTTTTGGAGGATTCAGTACTGAAATATGTCCAGTTGTCTTGAGCAGCCTGTGCTAATGTCAACACAAACAAACCACAAACTGTTCAGACGTGAGTAACTTAATAATTACAGTATAGCAGTTCACAAACAGTGCATGTGCCAGAGGAATACATTGCAATAACTACTTTTGTATGGCAGTTAATTGTCTAATTCAAAAAGAAAGTGCATACTCCCATGTATCCTGTGTTAGCATTTGGAGGGGTGAGTAAAAGTCTACACTGAGAAGTGTGTACTTGAAGCAGCAACATTCAGGTTTGAGTACAACATGCATATCACTGGCTACAACCCTAGCTTCAGATATGAGACATATACCAACCTTCTGACTGACACAATGGTGTCCAGAGCAAACAAGCATGGGCCCCACCTTGGAAAGCTGAAAGAGGTACGCCTACCTAACCTAGCATTTAAAAGCGGTGGGCTGCAATCACAGTGAGTACTGCAATTACCACACAGCAGACTGCATGCAATTACTGAATAGTGGGCACCAATTGGTGCAGTGGCTGTCACATGCATATGTGCAGATACCTAGAAAAGCAGGCTGTACCTGCTGTCCACACATTCAATAATATCATTGCAGGAACAGAGAGAGAGAGAGAGAGAGAGACAGAGACACAGACAAAAGAAACAGAAAGAGAACCCCCCCCAAAAAAAAAAACACAGGAACAACAGACGGAGCAGAGAAATACAAAGGTAAGGTATGTAACACATATGTATCTGCTGGAATATAGTAGATGTTCTTGAAGAGTACTCTACATACTGTGAATCATCCATATGTGGCAACAGTACGTATCTATATGTATCTGCACATGTGCATAGCGCAAGGGACATACTGCAACTGTTAGTGAAGGGTGGACATATATATGCTGTTGAAGGTTGTTATGTGCATATATCTATGTAGGTTGTATTGTCTGGCATAGAAAACAGCATGCAGTGCTGGTATATGTCATGTGGTGGTTAAACTCTGTGGGACTGATTTGTCAGATCTGCTGTGTTACAGCCATTGAGACATGCTAAAGCTACATGGGCTGAGGACACCAAAATGCAGTATGCACAACACTGTGCAATATTATTACATAACTGTATATCTCACAACTGTCGCATAATTGATATCCCAACCATGAAAGGTGGACTGTATATGTGCCTATATGTACATCTATATGTACAGCAATGGATGTTTAGATGTATGTGTATATGTATATATATATATATATATATATATATATATATATATATATATATATATATAGAGAGAGAGAGAGAGACACATGGGGTCATACGTACTGCAACAGGTGCGTGGTGACCAAGGTATGGACTGAAGACCAGTGTCGATACTGCAGTGCCATCCACACTAGTCTTGTAATCTGTCTACATGGTACATGTCATCACAAAAGGTGTGTCATCTAGGGAAATATAAGTCAATGTTCCTCTCTACTCATCACAATGCCCCATGTGGTATGTACCTCACATGACAACTACAACAAGTGGAAAGGCCACAGACATACCTCACAAAGAGTAATACTGGCCTCAAGCAGATGCCCTATGCAAACTGACTCACAAAACCACAGCTAGACTGTGTTGTATACCGCCTACACAGAGGTGACCTCTGCCGGACATATGGAGGTATGTCACACCCATAGCTGTTGGACAACCACCATGTCAGCATATCACAATTCCTCTGGGCTACACACTCTAGGGCCCTAAACCTCGTCAGCTCACTAAACACCACATGCTGGAGGGATAGGTTCCTATCTCAGAGATATGCCATACTCTGGAATAAACCACCTATCAATAGCAAACAAGGCTCCTCATTAGCAGTTGTCATAAATACCCCTGATGATTGTTTGGGAGATAGGTAATACACCCCGGGAATCACCTCTGTGGTTCTGGTTGACAGGGGCATGTGAAATCAAATTACATGTGTGTCAAAGGCCAGGGTAGGATATGGCTAGGTTGCTCTAGGCCCTAGGGCCAATAGCATATTACCTACCTATGACACGATGCACACATACATCTACTCAGTGCAATACCTGCTATGTGAGGTTGAATGAGTGTGACGGTGAATGTGTTCAAGATCTGTAAAGGTGTGATAGCTTAGTGTGAATTTGTTTTTGTCATGGTAGTTTTTGTCGTAGCTGTGAGGCCAGCAAAAGATGTGTATGTTATTGCTAGGCAGACATAGTAGTATGGCATACATTGTGACGTAGTTCCTTGTTGACGACTGAGGTGTCCCATTGTAGGCTAAAGCAATACATGTATGCTTAGTGAGTGGTACTGCTGGTGAATCCAACTCCCATATGAACTGTAGTACTACCTGAAGCTGTAGGCCTAAACAGCACAGTATTGGTGTATGTTCACATTGCTTGGAAACACTGTCTTGTGTATTTCCTGTAGTCTGCACAGATTACATACCTCAGGCATATGGTTTTGTAAGTAGTGGCACACAGTACTGTATGGTACACAGGTAAAGCTCATCTAGGTTGGCATACATTTGTGTGTTGTATGTTTGTCTGATGTGTGTGTAATTTTGCCTGTACCATGCCCGCAATCATATGTGTGTTACAGGGTATACGTGTGTATCTAGAAACATGTATACTCTGTTACAGCAGAATGCCACCTATATTAACAACTGTGCACATATGTTAGGCAGGGCTATGGCATCAAAGACTAGGGTGGTTTACTGGTAATACTGTAACTGTACTTTACATTTACTGCAATGGATGACATCTTTCTTCATGCATTAGCTTGACATATACCCCTGTGGAGAGGTTGTGCATTGTGTCACAATGTGCCAGGTACTGGTGTATAGTGGTTTGATATATAGAGTCTGCCAGGCACTGTCAGTCAGCTGTGGCCTGAGCCCAATATGTGTTATTGAATGTGTGTATCCTCTGACAGACAAACGAATGCTATATATGGCAGTTAAGTGATATCTGTAGTTAAGGGTGTAAAGTGTGCCACATGACTCCCTCACACATATTGTTCATTTCTCTTTCAGGGCGATGGCCCACCAACGTAATCCCTGTTACACAGGAACGGAGAAAGAGGAAATCCACCACAGCCTGGTGCAGCACTACTCCCTGCTGTTTTCTAGAAGCAGCCAGCACCAGCATGAGCGGACTGTCAGTCAGTTGTGGCCTGAGCACCAATATGTGTTATTGAACGTGTGTATCCTCTGACAGACAAACGGATGCTATATATGCCAGTTAAGTGATATCTGTAGTTAAGGGTGTAAAGTGTGCCACATGACTCGCTCACACATATTGTTCATTTTTATTTCAGGGCGATGGCCCACCTACGCATAATGCATGCTGTGAGACGTTGCACATCTCAGTAATGTCAGTAGCTGCCTCAATCACATGCAATACACAGAGCATCAGACACACTTGTGGCAACACTGTACTGCACATTGGATAGGCATAGTTGATACACATGTACACAACATAACACGTTTGTTATACACAGTACACCTCAACATGCTACACATGGCGTAACCACACACCCGCTGTAAGGTCACACTTCAGTATCCCACATGTCATCCACACAGCAGACATAATATACCTGAGGGGTAGAGGCCTATCATGGGGCTGTGCAACACTCTTCAACACACAACACAGTCATGTTAGACAATGCTCCCTATTGGGCACCTCACACACCCATGTACGAAGTGGCTGTGTAATTGTGAACGTTGCCACGGCACTGCAGTTCAGGTACAGCATGCTAGGCGGTGGTCTGTCACACATTAGTAGCCTTGAGTGACCATATGATGCATGATGATGATGGCTCATGGTACTACACCCCATCCAGTTACAGTGACCACAGTACTACACATAGCAGTCATTGCTTTGCACCTTAATGTTGTGTGTGTGCAAACATAAGCACCTATACACAATATGCATAGCATGTTGTGTGTGTGCAAACATATACAACTATACACAATATGCATAGCAGTCGCCATCTGTACAAAGTGACACATATATGTCCTGGAATGCTATTGGGTGTATAGGTCACATGACATACATTGGGTATGTGTGATGTTTAATGTTGCAGTTGTGTAGCATGCCATGTCATGGCTGGCACTGACATATCTGCAATATGTCCCACACTCACCATAACCACTGTACAATAGCCATGTTGAGCATTGGTATTCCATCATGTATACATACACCACTCATCCTGTGTGTGTACATAGCATGCATGTGCTACACCTGTGCCCACAATTATCTGCTACAGACATAGACACTGTAATCAGACATGGAAATCTATGTGACACACAGATAACACATGCAGCCATGGTATGTATACCTGTGAGTGATGGTGCACAGGACATTGCAGAGCTTATAATACTTGCACAGCAATGTTGTGTCCTTGTACACATTGTGTTCCAGAGTGTAGCCAATCACTGAACAACTACACACATGCATCAAAGCCATGTATAATGTTATTAGCTAGGGCTGTCTACACTTGCACTGCATTGTCTTGAGCAACACATATTCTGCATGCTGACACGTGTGAGGTGACTGTTTGCCTTGTGATACTGTCACCCACCTTCAACCACTATTGAGTATGTGTTGGATTGCTGGTGTGTATGTGTGTATCTGCTATAGTGAGGAGTGTATTTGTGTGCATGTGTGCATGTGTGATAACATCATGTACAGATTGTAAATTGTGTTTCCTGTCTTCCTCTTACAGGTGCTGAGGTTGGGTTGGCTGAATGCAGCAGGGAACCTGAAGTCACTGCCACAAATAGTGGAGATGATGATACATGTATTGTGGCACAGGCAGGTTTGACAGGGTCTGTCATTGGTCCGCCAATCCACACTACACAGCTTTCCACCACATCTATACGCACACTCATAATGCCAATACATCCATCATCACCAATGGCCTTAGCTGAGGGACAGCATACAGTTGGCATTGACCAGGATAGTGTGGTATCCATGGCACATGCATCCCTCACAGCAGCCATACCCAGATTCCTGGAATGGTATCACATAGGCGGATGTCCAGGGGTTCTCGTGGGAGCACCGCTGGTCATAATGCCCCTGGCAGACGTGCCCCGACAGGTCTTACAACCTCAGGTATGTTCCAGGCTGTAATGCAGACACAGGCATGTATGGAACGGTACACCAGACATGGACTACGGGTGCATAGGGTCCATAACACAGCTATCAATGACAGTATCCGTGACCTTGCCGGTGCCATCCGTAATTACACCGAGGTCATTGATAGACATTGGAGGGAGACATTAGATGCCCTCCACAATGTGTTTTCCATGAGCCAGGACCATGCGGGATGGTTGAGATGTCGACGCGGACGTATGCCAGCAACATCAATGGCTGGCAGTCGTCACGGACGACCCACAGATCACAGCCGCTCTGGTAGTGGCAGTACCAGCCCCAGCAATGCTGGGGCTGGCATGTTGATTGACCATCCTAGTAGACCATGTGCATGTGGCTCTGGCCAGTCCCAGCAGGGACATGGGTCCAGTCGACATACCTCTGCCTCTGATGATAGTACCCAGTCAGGCTTGGTACCCGATACTGTCCGTAGCACCCCTGCCATTCACAGGTACCGTGTCCGTGCCCAGAGACAATGATCTGTACAGCCTGGCAGGTACAGTCTGTGGCTGTCCCACAACCTCCCATATATGGCAGCCACATGGTGGAGCTGTGTGCATGCAGACACGCACACATAAATCAAACACCTAGGGCTCACACATACACACACACATTACATCAACATTGGCCCTTGCTGTACTGTTGTCCCTCACACACACACACACACACACACACACACACACACACACAGACACACACATACATGTCGATTGGATGGGTCAATGTCGGGCTCTGGCAAACCAACAATGCACCCTGTGCATATGATGAAACCTGTGCCACCTCCTGTCATCTGTAACATTGATGCAGGAACAGGCTAACATGGTACTGATGCACAGGGTGACATTATAGCAGTGTAGCAGTGTTAGCATGTTGTCAACAGGAAAGTGTAGTGATATCCTTGTAGGTATATCTGAGCAGGCATGATGCATCAAAGCTATGATTGTCAATGTAGTATTGTTTACACCAGTGTTAAGTCTGAGTATGTATTGTCCGCCCATGTGCCACTTGGCTGATGTGTATGGTGTTGCCAGCATGTGTTAGTGAGTGGACAGTACGTGTGTGATGTGTGCAGTACAGATTAGCAGGTGTACATCTGTGAACATGGTGGGGGTGCATTTTCTGCATGTACGTGCATAGTGGACACATAGGACGTGTGACATACCCTGTATTACACAGTGTTAACATCTCATAGTATCTCTTGGTGGCCAGTATGCATTCTACTACAGATATGTTCTAACATGGGTACACATGTGTGTATGACATGGTTTGACACTGTGCTGTGGGTGATACTGTTACTATCTGTCAATGTTTTGCTTTCTGGTAGTATACACAACCTCAACAGCCTGACTATAACCAATCATTAGGTGACGTCCTGACAACTGACACACAGATGTAGGGAACTCAGTAACAGTTGGATCCTTCCAGTACTATACTATAACAGTAACCAGTGGTATTGAACGCCACCCGTTCCTGGGACCACACCTGTTTGGCATATAGCCCTCTTAGGTACATGCAAACACACTAGGGATATGTCCATCCACATCTGGAAATGCATGCATTGGCCTACAATGCATTCTCTGGATGGGACACATATCCTGCACAAGGGTATCAGACAGACAGATACCTGTTGTTCAACTCATGCTGTATAGCTCTAAGCCAACTATAGCATAGTCATCCACATTTATTATACATAGTATCCCGACAGTACCACATAGGTGGTAGCCCCCAACATGTATGTCGGGTACCAATGTGTACATACAGCCAAGTATTATGACATCTGTCCTTTGTTATCCACATATCCAAAGGTATTGTGAAGTCCCTCGATGTATCACATAAGAAATTAGGGGCCTGTATGCATATCCACAAGGCTGTTGTACACCTATAATGACTGTCCATTATTGCCAGACATTGTTGTGTATGAACATGTCTGACATATACCCCAGGCATGAACCCTCACTCACACTAGTCTATAGAAACTGTCATGGGTGTGTGTGACACAGATGACCTTGGCTACAGATCACTACAGTGGCCGGCCTTGTCACATAAATACATATGTGACCTATGATCTGAGAAGCAGCGGCACAATCTGTCAAAGGTAACAAATGTATTCATGTAGTATGCAGGCTTCACACCTATGTACTAATTTAGGTCACATGTACATATATTTATTTGCCACACAGATAGCTGATGTGTGCAATGCACATACTGTTTTAATCCTGATATGTCATACCGTAGTAAAAGCAAAACCCACACTGCATTGACCAACAGTGTCACACACACACTCTCAGCAATTGCAGGATTCAAACCCCTATCTAACTATGTTATGACACTAGAGACATACGCATTAACATGCGCTATATGCTTTGCTGGGGTTCTTATTTCCACTGCTATATTTGTAGGATGCTGACATCATCAGACTTGCCAAAGAGGAATAAACATATTTTAAGGTGTTTCCCTAGTCTCCAAAAAGGGCATTCCTCTCAAAAGAAGTCACACAGACACATACACCCCCACCCAGACACAACACACACTCAGCAACTGCAGGACTCAAACCCCTCTCTAGCTATGTTATGACACTAGAGACATATGCATTAACACGACGCCCTATATGCTTTGCTGGGGTTCTTATTTCCACTGCTATATTTGTAGGATGCTGACATCATCAAACTTGCCAAAGAGGAATAAACCTCTTTTAAAGTGTTTCCCTAGTCTCCAAAAAGGGCATTCTTCTCAAAGGAAGTCACACAGACCCATATACCCCCACACACACACTCAGCAACTGCAGGATTCAAACCCCTACTTAACTATGTTATGATATTAGAGAGATACGAATTAACACAACGTGCTATATGCTTTACTGGGAGTTTTCATTTCCACTGCTGTATTTGTGGGATACTGACATCATCAGACTTTCCAAAGAGGAATGTACCTCTCTTAATGTGTTTTCCCAGTCTCCAAAAAGGGCACTCCTCTCAAAGGAAATCACACACATATACCCCCCCCCACACACACAGTCAGCAATTGCAGGATTCAGACCCCTACCTAACTATGTTATGATACTAGAGAGATATGCGTTAACACGATGCACTATATGCTTTATTGGGTGGTTTCTTTTCTCATGTTATATTTGTAGGATGCTGACATCATCAGACTGGACATGGTAATGTGTGTGCACTTTGTTTTATGCAATCCCAGGAATGAACCATGTGGGTCAGCAGGTGTTAACAGCTTGAACAGGACTCCACAATTCTTAGCTTGTGTGATCTATCTGTGGACAAATTGCCATTCCTTCATATGACAATACATATTTATGCACAGATTGTTGATTTTGTGGATACGACATGTGTCTGGGATGTTGATAAAGGGCTATTCAAAGTCTACGTTGGACATGTGTAGCTCCTTTCTGTGATGTATGTCCTGGGTGGCTGCCTTGCAAACATTCTAGCAGGTTTGGGAACCATGATCTGCCCATGAACATACCACAGTTGGTAGGGTTGTGTGTTTGTCGGCTTCCAATAGCTCTGTTTATGACTTCAATCATGATGGACTCCATGGCCTTGCAGATCAGACTTCATAGGCTTATTGGACTATAGTTCCCATGGTCTGTTGTGCACCAACACTTGTGGGGTGGGACATATGTTGCTGTCACACATTCAGCAGTTTCAGATCCTGTAGAGAGGGTGAGGCTCAACAGACTGTTCAGGTGCAGGGTCTGTTTGTTCTGTAGTTCACTCATGACACATATAGGGAAACAATGTAATCCAATTGATGCCATGTTTTCGGCTTTGGGGGGAGCTGTTTACCCATTCTACATGTGATATCTCCTGGTATGATGATAGGGCCTTTTGTCAGTGGGAGGTGGGTATGTATATATGGGCCTGTCTGACAGGATGTCGGCATTGTCAGTCAGGTACAGTTGGCCCTGACTCAGGACATATATGAGTGTACATTGCTATTTATGACATAGCTGAAGGAGGCGTCATGGTTCTTTCTGGACTCCTTCGCAGATAATCTTTCCAAAACACAGACGAACCTGAGCACTAAACCCCTGTTATACTCTTTTACACACTTAACACCCTACTGATCCTTTGTGATCAGTCAACAGAGTATGTCATTATAATATCCTGGCATGTCCAAAGGTCAGTTTCGTGTGTACTCTCCAGTCCAGCTGGTGAATATTGGAATTTTGACGCAATGTTACAACTGCCTTATGTACACAGACAACCCTCTCCTCCTCCCAACAAACTCAGATATATGTGAGAGATGCAACTATATAGACAAACAGGAGGCTGAGCTCTCCCGACCCATGACTAGCACAGTCTATCAGGTGGTGAAGGTAACCACACACACCACAAATACAGTCTCTCATAGACCTATAGCGACAGCAAACAAAATACATTACCACACAAAAACATACTCGGAGGCTCTAAATAAACTCTGCTTAAGCAGCAGAGACCTCCAAAGCAGACACTCAAACAACTGCTACCCCACAACAATACCCACATATCACATAGTTCACAAAGTCAGTGTGCCACACATTCACTGCCTTTAGGGCTAAACAACACACCTAATACACTTGTAATAGGTGACACTTATTGTCAGACACACTGACTTCCCTCTCACCAGGCTGAACAATGAGAAGGTCACTTTGAGCTGTCTGTCGGGTGTCAGGATCCGCCACATAACACATGCACTCAGGTCACTCCAAAGCAAGTACAAATATGGCTCCATCATTGTCCATGCTGGTGTGAATAACCTCAGACATTCCTCCCTGGACTACATGACAAGAGACATAGAGGAGCTCTCTGATCATGTAGCCCAGGCCAGTATGACCCTGACCTTGTGTAGCATCTTACCCTCACCAAGAATGATGTCACAGTATACAGACAAACTGATCACTTTTAACAGTTGGCTAACATATTGGTGTCATTCAAAGGGGATCCAGTGTCTGTCAGCCTGGGATGACATGCTCGACATGCCACGTAGCTTCGCTATGGACGGCTTGCACCTGTCACCCCTGGACTTTTCGTATACTGGCTAAGGCTGTTGCCACCCCATTGTGCCTTTTTTAAGCGAGTCTCAAAAGACAAACTCACTTCCATAGACGTTACAGTGTAAAAGAAACTAAGAGTAATGCTGCTCAACACCGGATGTCTAACCCTCAAAATGCACGCACTCAGGACTCTCCTCAGTATGGATAATGTCGATATCTGTGCAATAACAGACACCTGGTTCAGGCTCCCGAAAGCACACCAGCACTACCAGGTTATACTTCATACCATGCTTTTCGGCCACAAGACTCGGACCAGCCAACAACAATAGGGGGAGTATCCATATACATCACAGATACACACACCTCCAGGTTAGTAGCACTGCATGAAGCATCAGAGACCATACATGTACAACTAACAGTGGGCAAAACTGCCTTTCAGTTTGTAGCCTGCTACAGACCACCCTCCCAAACTCAGGAACCCCACTTGGCTTTCCTGGGAACACTGGAGAATATGAAGGTCTCTCCAAACACCATTATATTGGGTGACTTCAACTACCCAAACATTGACTGGGAATACTACTCGAGCCCCAACACCCTCGCCCAACATTTGCTAGAATTTATAAACTCAAATGCTATGGCACAACTGGTCACCACATCCACAAGAGGGGAAAACATATTGGACCTGATCATCACCAACATGGGGACTCTATGTTCCACACCAGAGGTATACCCCTCATTGGTAAGGTCAGACCATACATTTATCTCACTGGACATCCACATCCTGTCCTCATCCCCATCCTAGGTAATCTCGGTGAAGAACTTCTCAAAAGCAAATGTCACACTTCTCCAAACCAAGGTGGTATCCTTCAAAGACCCTGGGACAGTGGTAAATATGGCTCAGACCACTGAATCCTTTACAAACGTATTCTATGGATACCTACTGGAATGCATGGATCGTGCTATCCCAAATAACAAGACTCACTCCTCCAAAGGCAGGGGACCTGTCTGGTGGACCCCGGCAATTAATAAGCTATACAGTGAAAGGAGGAGGCTACTACACGATAGAGCACAATCCCAAAAAGGGAAGGCATATCTGATCAGTACTAGCAAAAAGCTATGATCACTCATGAATTCATCTAAGGCCTGCTTCTAACGGAAAATTGCACCAAACACTAAGGACAATCACAAGGCCTTCTTTAGTTATGTCAGGAACCTGGGTGGAAACTCCCAGGTATGCTGTGAGTTACTGCATACTGACAAAACATGCACTGAACCCACAGACATTGCCAACATCCTGGCAAACAGGTTCAGTGCAAATGTCTCCCCCCATCCCCCCTAAAGAGCAAATGTCCATCCCAACAGAGTGTAGCCTCCCTGACATCACAGATGAACAGGTGAGTGCTGCCCTCTCCAAAGCAGACAACACAGCATCAATGGGATGGGACGGTGTCCTGGCCTGTGTCTTACACGAGCTTCATGACGAACGTAATCCTCACATTAAGTCACTGTTCAATATCAGAGTTACTACAGGATATGTACCCAAGTAATGGCATACAGCAACAGTGGTCCCGCTCCACAGAGGAGGTGCCACAACAGACCTCAGACAATATCGCCCTATAAGCCTAACTAGCCTGGTCTGCAAAGCTATGGAGCGTATCGTCATGGAACTCATACACATAGACGTTGGGAACCTACAGACACTGGATCCTACACAATTCAGCTTTGTTGTGGGCAGATCTTGCCTCTTGAACCTGTTCGACTTCTTTAAACAGTTACCAGGTCTATAGACATAGGGAAGGTTGTCCACACAGCCTACCTGGACCTCGCAAAACCCTTCAACACAATACCCCACTCAGGCATTATACAAAAGCTCACCAGCTTCGATATCGACACATATGTCAAAAGATGGATTGCTAACTGGATCAGGGATAGCACCCACATGGTCAGTATTGCAGGTGCAATGTCTGACTATACACCAGTTACACATGGCATCCCACAAGGCTCAGTCCTGGGACCTCTCTTGTTCAGTATATATTTCTCTGACATACAGGCTAACACAGGAGGAATATGGCTGACCATGTTCGCAGGTGACTGCAAACTGGGTGCCATAATCAACTCTCCAGCTGGCACAAGCATCCTCAAAATGGGTCTCACAGAGATGGATGACTGGTGCCAGAGCCATGGCCTACAGCTAAATGCCATTAGATGCATAGTCATCCCCTTTGGGAATAAGAACGAGCCCACACATTACCACATAGGTGGTAATCCATTATGTACGGTAGGAGTTATTAGGGATTTGGGGACATGAGTAGTTAGTACTCTCACCTTTGACAATCACGTTGCCAAACTGGTTAGACAGACCTTCTGTATATAGCCCACCTTATCCCATAAGGTTTCACATCTAGATCAAGTGAGGTCATTGTGCCCCTATACTCATCAAGACCATGCTTGGATACAATGCCCCATTTGGGATGTACCTTACCCGACACCTGCAGCAACTGTAATGGCCACAAAAGTACCTCACCAAGTAGATCTAGGGACTCACACAGATGCCCTGCGCAGTTCGGCTAAAGTAACTCCAGCTCTACTCAGTCACTTACCACCTACTCGGGTGTGATCTGTGCCTGTTGTTTAAAGCCATATCCAACCCAGAATTAACAGACATGCTCCACCTCAGGATATCCAAATCCCTTAGAGCTACACGCTCCAGGGACGTAAACCTCAGCACAGATATTAATAGGACATACTGGAGGGACAGATTCTTATCCCAGAGGCTCCACTCACTCTGGAATGAGATCCCAGTCCAGCATAGGCAGAGCCCCCCACTGACCACCAACAGGAGACATCTTGACAAGTGGATGAGTGATCGTATGTTTAGCCCTAGGATATCTTCTGGGTCCCTGCTAGACAGAGGCACAATAAACTAAACGTAAATGGGCTATCTTGTGTGACCTACTATTCGCAGGCACAGTCTACTAATCTAACAGGGTTGTGAAAGCCAAACACACTCTGGCTAGGCTTATACATGCCCTAGGGCAGATAGCCTAGTATCAACCTCTGAACCTATGATAATGTTCGGGATGCACATTGTTTATTGATGATACTGATTGCAGGTTTTTTATCTTCTTTGCTTTCCCACTTTCTATAAACAACCTAAGTATCTGCAGAACATATTTGATTATGACAGGGTTCCACTATATTATATATGTATCTGTTGTCATATAACTGTGTGCACAAGGTGGATTGCTGAATAGTGAGAGGTTCCTGGGTTAACACTTGCAACTGCCAGATATGTGTGACCCACTGCTGTACTCAGACATGGCCTAAGAGTGTGAGCATGCCCAGTTCGGCTTTTCAGTGTTTTGTTGCCTGACATTTGTCTCATTTATTCAAGTGTGTGAGCATGCCCAGTGTGACCTTTCAGTATGTTGCTGTCTGAGGTCCACTACATTTGTTGATATGTGTGAACATGACCAATATTAACATTTATACTATTGGTGTGTTGAAAATCAGGTTCTATTCTTACTGCAGGGCTCACCTTTGTGTCATAACTCGACAGGGATTATGCTGTGCCTGCAGGGTTTCCATGAGATACTTTGCATGGACTTATCAACATTTCTTCATACAGGCTCACCACTGAAATGCTGTCATGGTTTAGTGGTTCAGTACTATGACTATAGTGCACAGTATCCTGGGTGTGAGGCCTGTCCCTGCCTTATATTTTCATACTGAGCAGACCAGACTGCTTAAGGGCCAGTAGAGCAAATACGAGCATGTTTGCTTTTGTTCAGCTATGCCCAACTTAGACCAAGCTTGTCCAACATTGCTCAGCATTAACCAACATTGCTGAACATTGCCCAATATTGATCAACATTGACCACAGTTGTGCTAGTTAGTGTGTGCAATTTTGTTTACATATACTGAATTGTGGTAAAAGCTGTTTAGCACTGCTTTATATTGCTTAACACATGGCAATCATTCCTCAGGTGGTGCTGCAAGGCTGCCTATGTCGGATGCACATACTACACTCCCTATACATGTTTGAAAACAGGTAGTGTCAAGTTAGGCATCCCTTTTACTATATGTGCATGTCAGAGAGAGGTATCATTTCCAGGGTTCCTACTGAGCCAGTGTATGTGCTATGCATTGCCTCTTTGCCAAAGCATACTGGGCACGCCTCCTTCTGCCTACTGGGGCAGGCTCAGGTTGTTCCTCCTCCGAGTCACACTCTGCCTGTGATGGCCTTGGCAATGGTGGGGGGCTGTTTGGCCTGGGCCTGTGCTGCTCCTACTGCAGCTGTTTTCGCATGTACCCAAATTGTCATGGTATGTGCTATGCTACATAATATGATCCTGCGAAAAGAGCTTCCCCCCTTAGCAACCTCTATTCTTTAGCCATGTTGTCTTCAACCTGCCATTCCCTTGCATTGTAAATTAAGAATTACAATAAAATCCACATTTGTGGATTCTAATTATTGGTTTTCTGGTTTTTAGAGCGCAGCGCATTTGCGCGGTGCTGCGCTATGCTTAAACATCAGCGATCGGAATAAAAAAAAAAAAAGATTCTTTTATTTTTATTTTGCATCGGTGAACATTGCCAATGGCCATATATTTGGCCATTGGCATGCTTCCTCAACTGGATGCAACCTTTATTTGGTGCTGTCACTGCTCCGTTTTGCTATTTGCAGAACAGTACTCTGTTGTCAACTGAGTACATTTCTGCAAATAACACTGTTCTTACTCGGACAGATTCAGGTTTCCTGGATCACAAATTTACCTCATTTGCATGCCTTTCAGCAGCAATTGAGGTAATTTGCATATCCTAACCCTGTCCGTGTAAGAGCCGTTTTAGGAGCTCTCTTGCATGCCCCTGCCGGCTGTTCCTGGATCGCTCGTCGGACATGTTGGCTGCATGGAGTCTTACTCTACTCTTAGACTTCGTGCAAGCCTTCATGAATCCGGCCCGTAGACTTCAAGTGTATTTATTAGTAGAGCAGTGGTATTCAAAACTCTCTGAAACTAAATGATGTGCATTATTCACAACAAAAATTGTAACTGTACAGACTAAATACATTAGTTGGTTATTTACATTATTTACAATAGGGATTTCATTCTGTTTGCTTGCAAATTGTTTTATCCATGCTGGTAAGGCAGATGTTATTGATATGTATCAGTGATATGGTGCCTTATACTGCATACCTGAAACAGCTGCACTCTGCATCACTCCTGAGATGCCCTTTGGCCTTGAATTGAGTGTTTTGAGACCTTATCTGTAAAGGTAGGTGATTCCACGTGGCAGGGACAATTTTTCTGAAGGCTTTTTCCCTTATAGTGGTAGAACATCTAGGTCTTATGAGCAACAGCCCTACCTAAGTGGATCGTTTGGATCTTTAACAAGAAGATCAGATTTGAGTCAAGGGCAATGATCAAGTACTAGAATTTTGAATATTAGGGTACTAAGTATTAATAGAACTCTACTTTGTATTGGGAGGTAGTGGAAATCATTTAGAAGATTGCAGCAATGTGTGTAGTGATTAGATAAAAAGTGCAAAATGACATATTTTGTTTTCTACTATTTGTAGCTTTTGGGAGTTAGTACTAGAATGGGGGATTGGGAGGGGTACAGCATATTCTCATTAGGAGGGAGTACATTTTCGGCTAGTGATTGCTATGCTTTCAGTGATAGAAAGTATATTATTCTACAGCAAAGCTTCCATTGACTTAATAGTTTGCCCATTGGGTCTATATTACCATATCGAATGGTAACAATGTCGAACGTTCAGATGAGTGAAAACGCAGGAAATCAAACTTGTTTTTTGGGGTCGTGGTACAGTGAGGATTGGAATATTTGCCCTTTACTCACTGTAGTGCGACCTCGGAGTTGGAATATTTATTTAGCAGGGGGTGTAGCCTCCCACAATAGCAAGTTCGTTTTCCTGCGTTATGTAGTCGTGGTTTGAGATTGAGAGAGAGAGAGAGAGACAGCGAGAGTGTTGTCCAGTAGGATGCCTTGGTATTTTTACATTGTGACATTTGGAACTCTGAAACTTTCTGTAAATTTAGTATTATAGTAAACCTCTCAGGGGGGCATTCTTAAGATTGTGTGAAGGGGTTTGGCGTTACATAATCACAATCGCTTATTTGTTATGGTTAAATGCATTGCAACGTATTTATATATTACATACATGCATGCATACTTTATAAATTATGTATAAGTGTCATGTTTAATCATAGCCTCACCTCAGGTTTCATGCCCACTGAGTCAGTCTGACAAGCCTTATCTGCAAGGCCATGGTATCATGGAACTTATAAACAAAGACATTGGCAACCTTCAAACACTGGACCCCACAAAGTTTGGGTTTGTGAAGGGCCGATCTTGTCTCCTGAACCTGATTGACTTCTTTGAATCAGTCTCCAGAGCCATGGACAAGGGTAAGGTGGTCCACACAGCCTATCTAGACCTTGCCAAGGCCTTTGATACCATCCCCCACTCTGGAATCATAGATAAACTTACTAAGTTAGGCATTAATCCCTATGTCACCCAATGGGTTGCTAAATGGCTTACTGATAGAACCCACACTGTAAAAGTAGCCGACTCCAAATCCCAATCCACAAAGTGACAAGTGAGTAGTGGGAGGGTTCAGTCCTTGCTGCTCTGTTGTGCTCTACTCTCTCTCTCTACAGGTCCAGATGACTGCAAACTGGGGAGCCATATTGAATCCCCCATGATGTGGATACTCGGGACACAGGTGGACAGTGGTCTCACCTTGATAACCACATCACACAACACAACAGTCAGGAATCCTTCCATCCAGAAAAAGGAGGTCATTGTCCTGTACTCATCCTCATTCATTAGACCCATTATAGAATACACCCATTTCATTTGGTGTACCTCCTAAGACATCTGCAACAACTAGCAGATGCCCTACGCTTGACGCACTTTAAAAACTCAGCTATACTACTCTGCCATCGCTCCGAGAGAGGCGTCATCTCTGTGACATAGTTCCTGACCCAGAGACTCCCAGACTCTGGAACAGATTGCCCATATCAAGTCAAGCAGTGCCTCCTCTCTCTCTCTTTCAAGAGGAACCTTGATTGGATGGGAGGGAGGAATTCACCCAGGGATCACGTCAGTCGCCCCCTGCTAGACAGGGTCCCAGGAAAGTAAATATGTAGGGAAAAATAGCCCAGGGGAATATTGCTGGCTAGTTAGGGCTAGGCCCTAGGGCTGATAGCCTAGTACCAACCTATGAACCTATGAACCTATATAATAATTCTTCTTTCTGTATCACTGCTTTGTTCTGTAGCTCTTTGGACATTTTTAATCATGTACAAAGATGTTTAAAAAATAAACTATCACCTCTGTAACCTCCCTGGCTTAACCTGGAAATAGCCCACATGACCACTGTTGTACCCCAGTTAACTATGAAATTAAATAAATAGTGGCTGTTTTAACACCTTAAAATATTATCAGCATTTTGAGAAATCACATATTTAAAAGCTGTACTGGTTTTTGTTCATTTTATTAAATTGGGGTCATATGAGAAACATATATATATATATATATATATATATATATATATATATATATATATAAAAGCAAAAACAGTGTATGATAACTGACTTATTATTTAGCTATAGCCTTTCGGCTTGAAAGGCTATAGATAAATAATCTGTCATAAGTCAGTTCAAGTCTCAGCTGGAGTTCCTTCTGTGTGGAGTCTGCATGTCCTCCCTGTGGCTGCGTAAACCTTAAAGACATGCAGGTAGGTGCATGTGCATGTGGGTGTGCCTTCCGTGAAGGCTGGGCATCGGGCTGGCAACTCGGCACCGTAAAAACCACTGCCAGTCATTAGCAGACCGGTGATCAGCTGTGGTGACCCCTAACCGGGAAAGACAAAAGAAGAAGCCGTTCTGCTTTAAGTGACTACTTTTTCTATTTCTTGTTATGTGTTGGGTATCTATTAGGGCTCAGATTACAGCACATGTCTAATGTTTTTCATCCACTGTATACAAAGTCAGACCATCCTTCAGATGAGACCACACTGCAGCTGTCTAAATTCCCACCACACACACCATAGTTACATCCAGAATACCTGTTCTTCATCCTCTACCTGCCATTCAGTGTGCAGGTGACTGAAAATCCGAGACAGACAGAGAGAGAGAGAGAGAGACTTTTAATTAGGGCCATGCTAGTGCTCTGAGAAGCATTAAACAAACAATTAGCACCTCATCTTCTGCTTCTTCATCCAAAGTAAATAATGCTTTCATTCACTATTAATATTTTATGGAATACAGCAGTTAACAAATATGCAAATTGAAATTTATGACCCTTACATTGTTAGCATCACTCATTAAATGTTATTAGTATTATATCTTGTAGGTGTTTAATTTGTTTACATTTGTCTGTCAAAGCCATAAATGTCTATTTGTTACAGGTGTATAGTGTCTTTATGTGGTGATATGCAGATGTTGCTGAGATAATACTTAACAGTAACTGACATTTACAATTTGATTGGTGTCTTTTTGTGGTTTCATGTAGAGGGCTTACAGTAGAGATTTAAGTTCTACAATAACAGATTTGTGTAACCGAGTATGTGTGCCAAAAGTGTACAACTGATTGTTTAATGCAATAAATACAATAAAGCAGAAAACCTCCTGATTTATAGCGCACTGACACCTGCTGATATGGCAACAGTGCTGGCTGCTTGAAGATGCTCTTGTATTAGCAGAGTATAAACACCATTAGAATCCAGTATACTGTCAACATTTATCTAGAGAATTAGAAGGAATGCTGTTTTATTGCAAACATTTTTTTGTCTTTTTTCAAGAAGTCAGAAAACAGTTGTTCATTTAGTTTTGGTTTATCATGCTATAAGTGAGACATAAGTCAGACTAGAGCTTCAGCTTCAACTTTAGACTTTATTAAGGCACCTTTCCACAAAGCAGCATGCTTAACATTTAAAACAATTAATCATGAAAAGGATATTAATACATGAAAATGGTAGTAACAATACTACATACTATATATATAAAAAAGTCAGCACCATGTCTACTGGTAAAATTAATGAGATGAAATCAAAATAGGTCAACAAATTGCCAACTTAAGAGTTCTTACAGGCATAAACCCCCATGTAGGAAAAAAACATTTTGTACACACAAATAACTAATCTCAATATCAGAACCAAATCCAAGGCATAATCATCATTTTCCCTGGATGAATTCAAAACCTGAGATACTACAGTTATTTTACCTTTCCAACCTTTTCTTGAAAGTTTCAACTTTAACATAAAATGTTCAGAGTATATGGGTTTTATGTAGTGTATATTTATACTTCCTCATAGTGTTAGCTGCGGCGGTGCAGCAGTTAGCATAGTCGCCACACAGCAAGAGGTTTTCTGGTTTGAATCTCTGCTGGAGTGCTTTCTGTGTGGAGTCTGCATGTTCTCCCTGCAGTCGAATGAGTTTTAAAGACATGCAGTAGATGCATATGTCTGTGTGTGCCTTCTGTGAAGGTTGGGTGCCGGGCTGGCACCTCGACACTGTACAGGTTCACTGTCAATCAATCTGCGGACTGGTGATCTGCAGTGGCGACCCCTAACGGGAGAGGCCAAAATACAATTTATATTTATACTTCCTCATAGCAGTATAAATTAGCCTTGCCTTTCTTAAACCTCATTCTTTCCACCACAGAACATCCCAGAAACCAAAAACAGTACTTCCAGCCCATGTCAACCTCATTTTAGCCTAACATTCATGCAGACTGAGAGTTCAGCATAGTGCAGACTCTTCTGGTATGCATTGGAATCTGTTTTCCAATATTCTTGCTTTATATTTCTAAAAACACAAATTATGAGAAACTGTATTCATGAATTATGGACCGACACAGGACAGTTCTGGTTGAAAATATAACTGTAACGTAGAGCTCACAATTTGAACACTAGCATTTTATTATTATTTAAGAAGAAAAGAAAAACAGAATTTGTGGGGTATGGATTTAATATGAAGTGAACCCGAGTCAAATTCCCATTAGATATCTAAGGGTATGGGAGCAATCAGGACCCCAAAGCTGTAAGGGTCTGTGGGATCTGCAGAAGATTTTGTGGTTTATTTTTGGAGGAAAGTTACTTGTTAGTAGAGCTATTTACTGTTGGCAGAAGAAGATTTATATATGAAAAGAAGAAAGGCTGGGTAATCGTATTGTAATATTCATGGTAATATGGGTGTAAAAATCTATGTTCAACACGGAACAGAAGAAATTTGCAATAATGAAGCAAGATTCTGCATTAAAATCAACACAGACTTATTTTGTCTAAATTCCCATTAATTTGCCCTACAGACTTAAGTTTTGTTGTTATCTGCATTTGAAGTCAAAATTCAAACAGTCAGTAATGCAGTTTAACATTTGATTTTGCTATCATCTGACATTAGTCAATACTAGCCATCTTAGATCATCTTTCACTTATAACTTTAGAATGCCTATACTGTTTGCCATCTTAATTTTCTTTATCTGTTAATAAACTGTCCATCCATTCATCCATTCACAATCCCTTTTTGCTCATGTTGTTGTGGTGTCACTTCAGTAACAATTATCTAGAACCAGAGTTTACACCAATGGGTGGCTAGCCCTGCTGAGGTGGTTCTGCCACATCACGCACTCGCATGCACACTTACACCTATGGCCAATTTAGAGCATCCAGTCCACCTACTGCATATCTTTGGAATGTGGGAGGAAACCAGAGCACCCAGAAGAAACCCACATGAACACAGAGAGGATATGCAGACTCTGGACAGAAGGCACCCCAGCTGAGAATTGAACTGGGAAACCTCTTGCTGTGAGGTGATAATGCTATATGCTGTGCCGTCCCTGTTAATAAACTATCCTATAAGTAAATAATATCTTTGTAACAAATTCATTAGGCCTTTCTAGTTGACTGTATCCTTGCAGATATTTCAATAACTGACCAACACTTTGTTACATTTTTATACTTTTTGCTTACATTTACATTGTAGAATTCTGTTGCTACTCCTCAAGAAGCATGCCACTGTTTGACAGTTGGTATAGAGGGTTAAGGCTGTGACTTACAGTTCTTTGTTGTAAGGTTTGATTCCCATAGCCCTCATTTGCCTACTGTGTGGCCTTAAACAAGCCACTTAACCAGACATTGCTCTTGGGTCACCCTGAAAATGGTCTGAGGACCTAGTGGGTCTACCTGGCTAACAAATAGGTGTTATTAATATTGTACAGTTTGGTCTTAAAAGTTAATTTCAGTGTCACTCTTTTAAATTATTTTCCAGTCATGGCTTGAAAATTCTTATCACAGTCATTTATGAGGTAGAATCAAAAGAAAATCATGTTAAAATTAGAGGAAAACTTACTGCAATCCAGCAATAATTTCAGTCATCTTTAACATTACCATGTAATTACTGAAACTTGCAATACAGCCTTTGTGTTAAGCCATCCCTTCAGTGTAATACTTGCTGTTTTAAATCTAGGACATCATTTTATTCAAATAACATTTTTTTTTATCTTTCTGGTAAAGCTTTCTTTCTCAGCAATACTTGAGCAGTTTTACTACTTTATTATTTTTTTTAACACTAGGGTCATGGAGACGCTGTGTTGATGTACTGATACTACAAACACCAAAGACTACCAAACATAGAAGCCAACAAATACAAATAGTTTCACAACATTCTAGTTTTCAACATCTGTTTCCCAAATGCACAACACAGTTGTTTTCCTATACTGACTGCAGTAGAATCATTGCTCATGTCCTAGACAATGGTCCAAATTCATGAATGCCTAAATTTCACTTGAAGCTTATCTGTGCATCATACAGCGGCAAGCATGCTGATTGGTATTCACATTGCACTAAATTTCAAAGCAAGGGTATGCAGCAGAATATGATAATTAAGGCATAAGTAGGTGAAACACAAACTAATGAAGCAAATCAACATAGTGGAGCAATTCAGGGGTGTATAACGCACTTGTGCACATGACGTGCTCTATCTTGGACTCAGTTCCAATATCCCTTTGAATACAGCCACAAACACATGTAGAAGCAGCAACCAATAACATTTTCTTCTATTGCTAACCTGTATATGCAACAGGATTTAATACAAGCTGCAGCTGCTGCTTTTGCCAGACCTCATCCTGGAAGGAGAAGGGTGTTCAGATTACGTTTGACTTATGAACTTCATGATTCAGAAATTGTAGAGCACCATGGGGTAGATATGGATAGAGGAAATAGGCAACCTCTGACACCCTCACCTAAGGCCTTGGGGAAAATCATGGAGGATCCATTCCAGTGGAAACTAAGGTATGTGTAACATTATATATATACTAGCTACAGGCACTTTTCAAAGACCCACATAGGATATATTAGGGGTGTCACAGGCCTCAGCCTCCTGAAAATTACATCAGTTCTAAATGCAATGCTACAATACATAAGGGCTTATATATGGTTTCCAGGAACCCCAGAAGAGAGAGCTGCAACCATGCAAAATTTCTATACCATAGCACACTTCCATAGGTTCATAGGTGTTTACTAGGCTAACAACCACAAGGGCCTTTTTAAGCCTAACAATGCATCCCAAATCTCTGATAGGTTCTGATAACCTTGATAAGTGTAAGCATGGGCCTGGGAGATGAACCAATTACAGGTTACCTGTGTCCATTAGAGACATAGGTGCCAAACCATGGATGAATTTCCATTTTCCCATCCAATTGTCCATGTTGCACTTGAATTGGGTTAGGGAGGAACTCTGCTTCACATGGATAGTGAGCCTGTTCCATAGATGGGGTAGTCTCTGGGATACTTCCCTGAGGTTCTGGGAACCATAGACTGCACACACAGTGAACTAAAAGCCCCTCCTGATGAACAGGAAAGGAGGTACAGCAACAGGAAAGGATACCACTCTGTCAACTGTTACATCTGTAATACCCAATGGGATCATCTGTAATGTTTGTGCAGGTAACCTTGGCAGTTTTCACAGCTCACACATAAGACATACCTGTGACCTGTATGTAAGGTTTGCTAGGAATAACTTCCCACAAGGGTATTGAATGGGGAATGCAGGTTATGCACTGAAGCCTTGGCTCATAATACCCATGGGAAACATTACACAACCCCAATGAGCAAGGATACAATGATGCACATGCTCAAACCAGATATATTATTGGGTGTGTATTTGGCTTGCTCAAACCAAGGTTCTGATGTCTAGACACTTATGGTGGTGCCCTGCAGTATGATGACTCCGCCATCTTGGCAAAATTACCTAGTCTGTGCCATGTTGCACAATATAATTGCCAAGAAACAGCTGCAGTGAAGACAACAAAGCCAATGACAGCAGTTCCCAGCACCACAGGTGGGACTAGCAGCTGTAGCTGAGGAGTCTAAGGAAGAACCAGTAGCCGTGAATGATCCTGGCAGATGCAGGCATGCAGAATATGCTGTAACCCTGGCTAAGAGGCACTGGATAGCATACACACACAATACATAAATGAAAGCCTAAGAAGCTAACCCATAAAAACAGCAGCAGCATTGCAGGCAGAATTAGCAGCCTTTACTTGGCCATGTAATGATTGAACTCTCTGAGCATCAGACAGAATCAGTCCAAGAAGATGCAATTACTAGTAGCATCATTAGCCAAGGTAAAAGTGATGAACCTGTAAAGAAGAAATAGAAATAATTACCATCATATGCAAGTATTGTATGTCAGTAAGATAAAATATGGCTCAACTGTACAGGAATGTCAGCAGTAACTCATGATTGATATATACAACAAATATTAATCTACCCAGTACTATACATCATGCATTAAAAGTTGTCCTGTACCAGGAGTTGCACTCATAGTTAATGTCTTCTCTGAATATACACTTTTAACACGTAAGTATAATATCCCCTCCAAAAAAAACAAGGAGATGACGTGGTAAGGCTGAAAAAAATAGCTTCTTAATAGATAGCAGCATTAGCAATGAATCAAGTGTGGAAAATGAAAATATTACTATTTGGGATAAGCTTTGTTGATGTCAGGTATATGCAACAAACATAGTTGTTGGTCTAAAATGTATTGCTATTGCTATTAGTCATATAAAAATGTCATCACATGTGTTCATTTCCTCAGAGAAATGTCGCTATAAAGACCATGTAGCATTAGCTGAGGCTACCTCACATAAAAACTGTTATACCTTCTATACCAACACAAATGGACAAATGTCAGACATCACACAATGTTATCTGGAATATAAGCCATCGCAACTGTTTAAATAATTTATTTAAAGAAGCATCGTATAGCTTGACATGATTTGTATGAAAGTCCAAAAAAAGTAATGCAATGTCAACAGTCAAACAACAGTATCTCATGTTGGTGAATCTGATCAGTCTCCCCTGGGATACAGGTGCCTTAGCCCCAGGTTGAGCTGATATAGTGCAGATTTACCCTTCTGGACACAGTGCATATGTAATTCATGTGTCAACTCATTATCATTCATGAATTGCACAATTTACATGAAGTGCTGATCAGGCAAGCACGGTGTAAGAACTGAAATGGTGCCTGGTACTTGCCCTACCATTACAAGAATGAGTATTGAGAAGTGGAATGTGCTAAGGGCTTATTAGCAGAAGTGCACTGATAATTGAGGGTTTAACACTACTGTCAGTTTGATGTACATTACAGGGTGTGTGGCAGGGAGAATAAACTTACAAAAGAAATATGAGATTAGTTTGACTTGAGAAAACATTGCAACACATTTCTGAATATGTGCTTAAGAGGTAAATGTGGCTACGAGTGCAAAGTGTGTGCAAGTTATGTGAAATAGATGAAAAAGAAATATACCTACAAGACATAATAACCTCAGTTTACAAATGTATCATAAGTCACTTAGTGCTTACAAAGGAAAGAGAAGACCACACTGTTGTATTGCATACATTTGTCATTACAATGACATGATTTGTTAGGTTAACTGCTGCAAACAACAAAAGCATGCAGACATCAGATGTGAAATAAGAAAGGACAACTCTGATCATATGGAAATATTGCTCTATAAAATTTAAGTGTTGGAATGTCAAACTTTAGTATATGTGCTCCATTTTCTCTGCCTCATAACCTCCTGTCTGTATGTGACACATACGGTTAGTCTTAATTTTTCGTGTTAATGTTATGGTTCCAAGATTCAAGTCTAGAGAGGGTGATGTCAGCGTGAAACTAGGGATCCTTAATGTCCACATTTTCATGATATAAGAGCATATAGTTGGGAAATTGATATACACACATTTTTTAAGTTTTCATTTATTTATTTGTTTTGGCTTCATCCTTTGCATCCTTGATACTGTGCATAAATGACTGTCAGTGGTCACTAGCAGTGAACAATGGTACACTTTGCAAGGCAAAAACTCAAATTTAATTTGGAATGCTGTCAGTAGCACAAATAAAACAGGCACTATTGAACTTCCTTCATCACTCTGGACAGTAATGAGGGAAACAAATACACGTGTTGATTGCATTTTTTCTGAGGCTGAAATGCAGTATGTTTTGAGAAACAGAAGAGGTAATGCAGGGTTCAAATCCAGATTACTGATAGTTTTGCTGAGGGTGTCAGAATGAATGAGAATTGCCACATACGTTTTACTATGAATTGAACAAACCATTTCTGTGAAATGTATGCTAAATATGTTACCTATACTCTTTGTGAGAGTGCACTAAGCATAACACTGATAATATTTAATTGAAATAACACTTTCATATGTATAATGCTAAAATGCTTAGTAATGATTGGCAAAAAAGACAGTTGTTATGAAACTTTCTCTGTGGCTCAACATGTTAATACAGTAAAGTATATATGTGACAGCAACAATACTGCAGGTTTGATTTCAGCTTTTGATCATTTCAAGGTACTATTCACAATGACACAAATGTTTTCTTGTTGGAAACTGAACTATCCTTACTGTTAAAATCTGAAATGCATGATGTAAAACATCACATTTACTAAACAGTATGGAAAGAAAGTCTGTAACATGGTGAAAGTGAAAATATTTATAATGTATTCTGGATTAATTATTTATATCTCCCAAGTAGTAATCATGACAGTAATACATTTCCTTTAAAATGTGTCATTATTACTTGTATATGGCATGTCAAAAATGAGCTTATGTAATCTCCTTTGTGGCCTCTTTCTCAGGAATTGTTATTACCTGAAGGCCTGATGATGTATAACAGAAATATGACTTATGTGTTAATGAATGTGTCAGCCTAATGCCATATGTGCTGTGTTCATTGCTAGACATACCTAGTATTTGGATTCCTTTTTATTTTATTTTTTTGATTCTTGCATTTGCACACCACTTGGCAGTGCACATCGGTGGCTGTCTTAGGTATTTATCAATGCCTGACAGTCTGCCCAAAGGCAAAAATTAAAAAATTTAATTTGGACTTTCATCAGTAGTGCAAATGGGACTAGGGTCATTGTACTTCTGTCATCACTCTGGACAGTACACCTGTTGATTACCTTTCTCTGTGGCTCAAGGTGTTATTGCAGTAAGTCTTGAGAAACAGTAGATGGAATGTAGGGTTCAAATCGAGTTTAAAGATAATTTTAATGAGGGGGTCAGAATAACTAGTGTCACAGAATTTTTATTAGGAATTAAAACTGGCTATCAGAAAATACATTTACAACATAATTCTCTGTAAACAAGTCAGTTATAAGCTATGTAAAGTATGTTAAGCATAATGATGCTAGTTAATTTAAACACCACCTGCATAAGTATAATCTGTATAATAGTTGTTTGAAAATGTATGACTTATCAAATATAATTATGTGTGCAGAGTAAGTATGGCACCTACCCCAACATGTTTTACTCAGGTCATACAATGGCACTCATATACAATTTTATTTACGTAAAATAAATATTGGCTTTTGCATATAACTCCAGTAACATAACAAGTGAAAGTCACACATACAGGCATGTCATAATTAAATCTCCACACGTTGAAATCATTACATCTCAAATTGCAGCTTAAAAATATTAGTTCTCCTGTGACACTGACAGTTGTTAAGCAATGTTTAACATTTTAACCTTCTTTTAAGCCATGGATTTAGTTCCCAGTTGATATTATAAAAGTTTGTATTTTGTATGTCCCACCAACCCATTCTGTCCCAGTTCATAATGTTTTACCTCTAAACAACACTGATTATAACTAATATCATAAAGCCTTTGACGGTTTTACAGTGGAGCATCACAAATGGCCAAGTCTCACTACCATATTTCACACTTTCAGTGTATTGTGAAGCAATCATTCCCAATTTCTCTGGTACGCCATGTTTGTGCTTTCAAATGTGCAAATATGGCTGGAAAGTTGTCCATAATTGCCCACGGGTTGTCACACCCAAGATCTGAATTGGGCACCAATTCAGAACTATATCTCTTGGTGTCTTTCAGAAGACATGGCAGGCAAAGATGAAGGTGGTGTTCCATTTAGAGCACAAAGGTGGTGTGAAAAGGAGTACAAGATATTCGTGGCAGTCCTCATAAAGTACTATAGCCATAGGCTTCTGCATGAGAACTGTATTGGATCTTAGTACAAGGCTGAGGCTTGGAATGGTTTGGCCAAGGCTGTTTCCAGTGCAAATGAGATTCCAAACACTGGCGGCTGATGTTGTCACCATTACAGTGACCTGAAGAAGTACATACAGAGCACCCTGAGCTGATGGGAGGCAGAAGTTAGAATAGCAAACACCCAAGAATTGTGTAAGTATAGTAAAACCCACCAACAGCAAGTACAATACCATGCATTGGACAGCCAATACAGTTATTCATGATGTTTGTTACTCTTCTTTTTCTTGTTCTGTACAGCTGCTGGGGATATTGCTAGGAACAATGAGGCACATCAGGAATGAATGGCATGCTACAGAGAGGCACTGGATAAGTATGAATCAGGTTTGAATGCAAGATCAAGATACATCTGTAATGTAGTCAGTCTTACCAAATTTCAGGTCATCAGTCCAGATGAGCTTCAGTAAGCATAGCTAACCTTTATATATGTACTTGTTCCAATAGCTCTTGATCATTGCATTGGCAATGAGTAAATCATCTAAGCTGTGGTGGGTTTAATTCTCAGCAGCAACAATAACTTTTATTACAGAATAGAATGTGAAAAGCATTTACTGTAGTACTAAATAACATTAAACATTCCATTTTTGTAACTGGATGTATTTACTTGGAATCCATAATTCCAGTATGCCATAGTCTTTTAACAGTTTCCATATTATTTACAAAAGCACTGAAATGATGCATTTATGATGCATTAATACCTTCACATCATATCTGGATGTGGCAAAGGTTCGCATAGTTGTGTATTATATTTGCTTATATATTGAAATATTAATCTGGCATAGCATTGATGTTATCTATGTTTTCTCTCCCCAGCCCTGTAACTCTCTTTTTTTTATTCTATGTGGAAGCATTGCTGATGCAACACAAATGGCCATGAGCACAGGGAGGTAGACCATCCACTGGGGATTGACCCACCATACCTCCTTGTGTGTCTGTGGTGGCAGTACCATAGGCAGCACAGACATCTAGTACATCTGGGTCACACCCTATCACTGTTTCAACACAATTCCTACACTGCATGCTCCAACTGTGTCAGGTAGCAATTTTGCAATCCTACAGGAGCTGTCAAGGCTGGTGGAGGACACCACGGAAGTGGGCTTTGGTGCCCAAATTGACATAGTAGAAAAGGTCCTGTGTTGAATTATAACGTCAGTGCCCTGTCCAGCACTGACTTGGCTCTGCAACAAGAGACAGTGATGAAAGTTCTGAGGGTGAGGACTAGATTCTTAATGTGCTCAACGTGGATGCAGATGTGCCATACCTATGCCCAATCACAGGATCATAGGATCGGAGGAGTTTACTAGTCTTTTAACCTGGAGGTCCTTTTAAGCCTAGCCGTTTCATCCCAATGAACTACCATAGATACTCTAGTCAATTCCCAGGACTGTATTTAGCAATCATTGCCCATGTCTATGAGGGTTGTGGGTGCTTTCCTTGGTAAGAATTTACGGTGCCCCATCCACTTGTCCAGTTTCCTTTTGAATAATGTCATAGAGGTGGTCTGTTTCACAAGAATTGGTAGCCTATTCCAAAGATGTGTCAGTTGCTGAGAGAGAAATCTGTCCCTCCAGGATGCACTATTCAAGTCACAGGCCATATTTAGGTCCCTGGAATGGGTAGCTCTAGTCCCATTTGACTTACAGATGTGCAGCAAATTCATTTTGAGTCTGAGATTGCTCTGTAACCCAGGCATAAGTCATATTACATATGGTACAAATGTACTATTAATTATCCAGGACTACAGCACCCCTAGCCTTGTCAGCATTCTTAATTACTATCTTTTTGAGATTAGTCAAAGACTTAATGGCTGCAATTTGTTCCTTAGTCAGGTTATAAAAATTATAAAAAGCACAACCTTTGTGTGACCCATATAACTTGTAAATGTCCCACTCTACAGCTTTCTCACAAACTTATAATATAGGATTACTATGTGGTACAAATGTACTGCTAAAAAGGTGAAGATCATGGCTTTATGTTTATGATTTTAAAAGTTTTGCATGTTCCTGTATGTGGTGGTGATTTGAAACTTTTAAAGGAATTAAACTGGATCTTTAGAATGAAAGCACATATTCCGCCAGGACTGAATGAAACACAGACCTTAAAGCCATTGTTAAAGCAACTGCATGAGAAGGTATAATAATTTGTATAATTACTATTATTACTATACTATTATTATGATTATGCATTGAAAAACAGTTGTACTTGAAAGCTTTGCTGTTTTAACTCATTCACTCCAATAGAGCTCAGGAAGTTTGCACTGTAACTTCCAATGGACCTTTTGACATAATCAAATTCTGTTCTCACATTTCAAACAAATGTTCATATCTCTGGAACCATAGGGGTTATGAAAAAAGTATAAATGACAAACCCTTCAGCACAAACAATTTTTATAATGGTAGTAAGTTCCATGTTTTCAACTGATTTTTATAAGTCACAGTAAACACAGGAACTATTATGTTTGTAATAATTTGTAAACAACTTAGAATAACTCAGCAACTGCTCAGGTTACAGACATACTGTCAGGAGCATTTTAATCATCTAGCTAGGAGCTTTCATAAGAGACTAAGGAGTTCTGTCTGTGTTACCTGGTTATTGAGGTATCTAGAAAAATATGACAGTCACATCATATACATTTGTTACAGTGCAGTCCATACTGTGCCATGTGGAGATGTGAGTAGTGTTTCTGCTGCAGTTGTCTTCCTTTTACATTTCCTCATGTGTGATACATTACAATGTTTCACCTGTCCTCCTTCCCAGTGTTCATCCTTAAACTTCATCTGTGTGTCCCTATTCAATAAACACACTTCCCATGACTGTTTCTTATAAATGGCAGTCTATATACCCTTACAGGTCATTGGCACAACTTGTACAGACTGCCTGGAATCTGATTCCACAATACTTGACACTATATACACTGTCCTGTGCCTGCAACATGTACATTAATATATGAAAAACCTTGGTGGTCCGTGTGGCGTTCTGTGTAATCCCACTAGCCCAGTATCCTGGAGTTGTACACATATACATTGTCCTGTCCTGTCCCTGCAACATAATACATTAATATATAAAAACCTCTAGTCCGTGTAGCATTCTGCACAATCCTGTCAGTCCGATATACTGGAGTATACACATATATACTGTCCAGTCCTGTCCCCATAACATGATACATTAATATATGAAAAACCCTGGTGGTCCATGTGGCATTCCTCCCAATCCTGGTAGCCCAGTTTGCTATGCTGTAACTAGTTTCTCTATCCATGTTGCTTTACACTGTTTCCTGGCCACCATAAAACCCTGCTTGCTTACGTTTGAAGGGGTGCCATGGCATGATTATTCATTAAGTGTAATGCTCACCATGCACACACGTAAACACAAAGCCTACACAGAGTTTATTGAATGCCAGGGTGAATGTTTTAAATACCATTTAAAAGACAAAAACGTATCACCCTCTCACCCTTTGTGGAAGGGCTTCACTCTCTGCCTTATCTTAGTACATAACATTAACTCTAAGGTTGTACAGTAACCCTATAACAGAGGGAATATACAGTTGCCAAATTTTTTATTTTATTATGATATTCCTGCAGTTGTCAGTTGTCCCTTCTGTTTTCAACTATACACTGGCTTAACTGATACCACAGAAAGCTGTTCCTTCTGTGTTTCAGATGTACAGAAACTGGCAACACTTCATGCATCCTGCTGAGTGTTGTGTTCAGTATTGAACATTTGTTAAATATATTCTTCAGAAGGATTTATTTCTACAGTACTATTTCGTAAAATACTAGAAGTAAATTATATGTGGTTCAGGTTTTCCATGTTTGTATCTCTTTCTTGTAGCAAGATATGCAACACGTTATGACCCTCCTTTTCTAACCAACAAATCCTGAATACAATTTCATTAATAAGGCAGAGCAAGAAGTGTATTTTGTATATCTTTCATCTGCAAAAACTGGTCTTTCTTTTACACCTGCAGAATAAAATATTTAACTTAGTAATTAACAAATGTAAAACAATTCTCTGCAGGATTTGCTATGTTGCATTCTAGTACTTGTTCTGTAAAAGCAGCAATGTACTTTCCCATTATATCTCTCCAGGTAATCCCAGATGTGAATTTCTGGGATGCTAGACACATTTATTCTAATTACCACAACGGGGAACTACAATGAGTTCACTTTCTATTTTCTCTGCATTTCTAAACCTGCCTTCAGTACTCATATGGACATAAACCAGTATCTGATTACCATTTTTAAACATCATGCTGCTTTATTTAAAGTGCAACAGTGTAATTTGAAAATACATGAGGCATAGCTTAAGGACAAAATTACAGAAGCCTTAGTACATTTTTCACCTTAGTTTTTATTAAAAATGGTGGCTTTGGTGTTGCTCTGCTGTTATTGGGTCTATCTACTTTCATTTCCTGTTCTTAAGATTCTTAAGGGATTCATTCAGAGACATGCAAAAATGTAGAAAGCTCACTCTTTATGTAAGAATTAAACCATGCCCCCCAAAGCTTATGACAGTTCAGAGGGAGTCATTGACTAGGGTCTGCTAAGCAGTACTAAAGTATCAGATGCTAAATCAGTGGTTCTTTTGTAAGGCAAGACAAATTTCATACATGATGCCTTATCTCTTCCTCTAGTATGTATTTTTCTATGATACCTTCTGATTTATTCAAGGTAGTTAATAATGCATGACACTTGCAGACAAATATCCAGAATTCCGCGGTGGTACAGCGGTAGCATTGTTGCCTCACAGCAAGAGGTTCTCCTGTTCAATTCTTGGCTTGGGTTGAGAGTGCCTTCTGTGTGGAGTCTGCATGTCCTCCCTGCGGTCGAGTGGGTGTTTGAAAGACATACGTTAAAGGGGCGTGCCTTCATTGAAGGTTGGGCATCGGGCTGGCAACTCAACACCATAAAAAACAACTGCCAATCATTAGCGGACCGGAGTTCTGCTGTGGCGACCCCTAACCGGGAAAAGCTGAAAGACAAACAACAACAACAACAACAACTTGCAGACAAATATCCAAGCTGCGTGATAATAGGTATAATGAACATATTTGTTCAGGTGAGTTACTCCTAAATCAAACACATTGGAGAACAGGATGTTACATTTCTTAAACTATGAACATAAACAGACTTTGTTAATGACCACCAACATTAGTCAGACCATTTCTTTGTCAGCTTCAGTTTCACCTCATACCCCACTTGGCAGCTACAGTGTTTCCTTCCCCTGGTTTCTTTTTATCAAACACAGAGCAGCACAGCTTGCTTTGCCTGATACCAAGTCACATGACATAGTCACAGGTGCTATGGCTTAAGTAAAATCAAGAGAGTGCTGTCTAATCAACCAATAACGAGTTAATGATGATCCAGTATTCATATGGTTCTCCACATCAAAGCAGACTAAGCAGGCATTGTGAAATAAACAAGACAGAAATACTTCTTGATCTAATACATATAAGCTGAGGAGGGACATCACTGATGAAAGCCTTCTGTCAGTATCCTATTGTACCCATAATGATTAAATCAGCACAGCATCATAGTCAGTGCATGCATGTAGGTAATACCATGAAGTAGTGGTATGAAAAAGGGCAGATTTCAAATGAGAACAGGAATACAAGATCAAAATTAAACATGAGTTTTGTGAACAAACAATTAGCTGCCTTCCAAATGAAATGTGATATGTACAGTCTGAAAGGTGCACAGTTGAAGACAACTATATTTAGTGTGTTGAGCAGGATTTTAGGACACGTACAATGCTTCCAGTCTTCAGGCCTACTTTTTCAATAGACTTGAATCTGTATTTTATAAAAATTGCAATGTGGGCAGATAGACTACGCAATTTGTTGTGCAGCATTTTATTTACTGTAATAAATCAAACTAAAGAAAGTCTTATCATGACACAGCTAAAATTTGTTCACAGACCTACATTTTCTGAGATACCCTTTACTTGCTCACTGATTTGACATTAGGTAATTGGCTCTCAGATCCTGCACTTATGGTATTACTTTAGCACTTCTGCTTCTCTTCAGTAATGTACCTTTGATCTGTAACCTAATTTAGTATGTGGCACTGCTGAAGTCCAACAACTTCTTCTTTTTCTTACCTAACATTGTTTTCTGTCACTTTTTTTTTCTTACAACCAAACTTTAGAATTTTCAACTGCCTAGTGGTTTCTTTAATTTTAGATTACATTTATTTTCCACCTCCTTTTTCCCCTGCCACTCCTACCTCATACCATCATTGCCTGCTTTTCCTAATGCCAGGCTATTTTCCATCTTTTCACCTGTTCTGCTCTATGTATGTTAATTTCCCTCTAATATTCTCATGTTGCCCTTCCTTACTCTTCTTACACAGTGTTGTTTAGCTATATTTTAGTAAAGCTCTGTGAAGGGTGCTGAAAGTTGGCTCAAGTCTGGAATGAACATGCCTAGATAGTTAACCATGCTAAGAAAACATTGCAGGGCTTGAACATTGCCTGGAGCTGGCAAGTCAAGAATGGCTGTTTGCTTAGAAGAGTCTGGTCATAGGCCTGAACTAGTAAATAAATGAAGATAAGTAACCTCTTGTAGCCTGAATTTACATTTCTGTGGACTGAGCTTAAGATTCACTTGATGTGCTTTTTCCAGAACTTTTCTGAGGTTTCTGTCATGCGCAGCTTCACCATTTCCTCCTACTAGTATTTCGTCTACTATAATAGCACAAGGATACCCAGAAAAAAGTTGCTCCATTGAACGTTGAAATAATTCACTTGCAGAATTTATCCCAAATGGCATTCTCAAAAATCTGTACCTTCCAAATGGAATGCTGAAAGTAGTTAGCAATGAGGATGTTTTGTCAAGAAAAATTTGCCAAAATGAACTGTTTGCATCTAAGATAGAAAAACAGTGGCATTTGGCATCAGAGCTGCGACTTCTTCGACTGTGTGTATTGGATGATGAGATCTTTTTAGTGCTTTTTTTTCAAATCTCAGGGATAAATACATATTCTGATGTCTTCTGAGCTTTTCTTATGATCTACCACCATGGAAGAAACCCTTTCAGTTGGAGCTGATGAACCAACTGGACAAATCACACCTTGTTGCACCATTTTATCTAGCTTGGCTTTGACTCTGTCCTGCATGGCTATTGGAACTTTGCTAGGAGTACACAACTGGAAGCTTCCCTAGTTTTTCTTTGTAAAGATCAGCATAGGTAGAAATAATATACTGGACAAAATTAGATTAGTGGTCATTTTAGCTAACATGATGGATTTCCTTGTTAAATGAAAGCAGTCCCATTTTCAAACTGTCTCTGAGTCCTAATAATGACTGGACGTGCCTCTTGACCACGTAAAATAACAAGTCATAACTTCTCCCAGCAGAGTTACATGAAAGTACTATCGAGCCTTCAGTCTGAATTTCTTCACCACCATAAGAAAAAGCTTCACACACTTTGCCAAATCAAGCTTTTTACCATGACATACTCTAGCAAATGTTTCTGTTAAAATAACATTGCACTTGGAACCTGTGTCAACTTTGAGTTCTATGGGTTTTTCATTTATCCAAACAGTACACAATACTTCATTCTTTGCCCTTAAATCTACTGCATTGACTGTTTCATGAAGCACTGACACACCATCAACATAAAGAGTAAGGTTGCAGCTTTCTAATTGATCAACTTGTTTCTTAAAATGTGCCCTTTTAATTAAAGAATGTGTGCCTTTTGATTTACAAAACTGTTTGAAATTATTCCACATATTGCATTAGCTCCTTAAAAGTACATGCACACATTGATCTACAGTTAGCTCCATGGCAAATGCTGACCAGCATTCTAATACTGTTTCTGTCACCTTAGCTACTGAGATTGTAATCCAGGTCCAGTCTGACTCCATGTTCCTGCCATTCCTGTCATTGTCCTCCTCAGATATATGGAAATATTTTTGGTTGGTGGAAATTTAAATTATCACATACTTTAATTTATGCAAGCATTTTTCAGACTTGTAGTAACAAACAATTCTCAAACAACATTTCAAAAATTTACCACTGCATCCCATCATTGTTTAGAAGAGTTTAAATTAATTTGTTTTCCTGCCATATGATAAATGGTTCACATCATATATTGGGGATACTGCTGTAAATGAACAAACCTACTGACGTAGACTGTCACCCTCTTGAGCATATAGTATCAGATGTTCATCACAAAGCTAACAACTCAAAGTCCTAGAAAGTGTTTCTATATTGCTGGACACATTAGCCAAAACACAGGTCAAACTACATGATTGTATAGATGAAGAATTATGCTGTCCACTCCTTAGGATAAATAACTACCATGTAGCTAACATTTAATTATGTCTGAGATCAGGGCTCACTGTTATCTAGACTGGCATGGGCACTAAAAATATGCCTAAGTATGGAAGGGAGATTATGAAAGAGGCTGTCTTGGGACACTGCATAGGTAGAGGTCATGGTTACATAATGAATGTAAATGTATTAAATCTACAGTAAACAAATGATAATTTCTGAATGACTTTGTATTCTGAGATGATGATTTTGGGATACAGTTTTGTATAAGAAGTTTCAAGTGTTTTATTCCTTAACAACTTATAATTTATTTCTGAGATACTGTAATTACTGAGTTGGTATATTAAGAGAAGGTGTGAAGCTAGCAGTACAGTGAATGCTGATTTTATTCGTAATTTGGCTGCGCATAATATTTAAACTGCAGCCAAATCAAGACTAAAAATCTTCACTGTACCTCTCAACTGTCCAGCATTTGCCAAAAATACTGAATTTTGTCAAAAAGAGCAGAGTGCCATAGAATTCTAAGTGGCCCCTTTAAATCATGATTTATTCTTGCCAGCTACCATATTATTATACCATATAGAGGGATCATGGATCTTAGCTCTATGTTTGGATTTTCCACTCTTTGAGTGTATTAAACTCTTGCTCTTTACTCCTACACAAAAGTCCACCCCACTTAACTTCACTATCAAATCTAAAAATGGTACAGTCATATCTCCTGACACTACTGCTAAACTCTTAGGAGTAACTATTGACCACTGCCTTAACTATGATATGCACATCAACATCACAATCAAATCAGTAAACCGAAAACTTGGCTCCCTCTACAAAATAAAGCCCTTCCTTACTCCCATAGCTAGAACTACTATTGCCCAAATGCACCTTATCTCTACTCTCTTTTATGCCTCCCCTATATATACAAATCTATCCAAGTGCAACCTCCACAAGCTGTCAGTCTCTTACAATAATATTGCCAGATTTGCTACTAGCTCCCCTTTTAGAACACACCACTGCCTAAATCTGAAGCAGCTTGGTTGGCTTGAATTCCACAATCAAATTTTATTTCATCAACTGAATATTGCACATGAAACCCTTTACCACCCAGAAAACATACCAATTCTCACTAGTCTAATCTGCCCATATAAGAATCTTACAAACCTACGCTCAGCCAATAAACTTCTGGTATCCATACATAAACCCAACAACAAAGCAGGAGATTCCCTTTTCTCTAATACTGTGGGGAAAAGTTGGAACCTACTTCCCAGTGAACTCACATCACTATCTTCAACCACTTTCTTCAAAAAGAAACTAAAAAATACCTTAGAAACCATTGGCTATGTCCCTGTTCAAACCCTGACTAAGACTATCTCTGTCTATTTAAATCACAATCAGTCTTCCCATGTTTCTTACTTACTCTATTGCCACGTAAGGCATCTACCATCTAGATGCTCTAGTTGCTCATATACACCTAAGATGTAATTAGCCTCTTTTTCCCTCCTGAGTTTCTCCCCCTCCATTTACTCTTCCAATCCTGTTATCAACTACCTTATCTCCCATACATATTCTGCAGAAGACTGTCTTCCCACAGCAGTCACTAAAAAAAAAAAAAAAAAAATAATTACCTTGTCTTATTTTTGTGCTATTCTTCTGTTCCATCAATATTTTGCTAAAGTACCTTAATCATCTGTTTTTGTCTAGCAACCTATCTGCATCTAAAGTTTAATGTTCTGTAACTTATTACTTAATACTTTGTGTGTCTAGTCTGTTTTAATGTGGAGCTTTTCTCCCCAGGCCTCTACTGAAAATAGACATATATCCAGCTAGACTAGCCCGGTCAACAAATGTAAAATAAAATAAATAAATACATAAATATTTGCTTGCTTTATTTTTTGTTTTGACTTTTTGTGTGTGTGTTTTTGTGTTCTCTGGAATTTTCCATTCAATGTAATATAGTAAAATGAGATAAAATGTCTGGGCTGAAAACACAAATGTGTAAAACCAAGTTATAGATAGTTACTTCAATTGCATATCACAGTTGTCACTATGTTACAGTAGGGTCTCTGCAAGCTTGCATGCAAGTGCATAACTCTGTAAGGGTGGAACTGCATACCTGTCAACTGTCCAGATTTTTACCTCTTATTTTTGGTCTGTTCCTCATAAAATTTGTGGTGAGGATTGAAGTCATTAAATAATGGCATATGTTTGAGTTTCCGACTTCATATCTTTGATAAAATGCACACTGTCACAAATCCTGTTGTTCTAACAACTTTCTAATTTTATAAGAGCAATATTTAAAATCTGTCCATATTTTTGCACCTTTGTCTCACCATTATTTTAGACTTTGTTCAGATTTTTTGCACAAGAGGTTGACAGGAATGGTAGAATATCCATTACCCTTTTTCCTATGAATCCTAAAATGGAAAGAGGTTAAATGGATTTATCATTATTGTAAAGGAATATGCATTTATTCAGTCCTTTAATGTAGTGGTTTGATTTGCCTGGGGCATTTAACTGCTGAGATATAACAGCTTGTTGAGGTAAATGTAATTGTTTTTCAGAAGTAAATGTAAATGTACAACGCTTGTAAATGTTGTTTCTATTAAATCATGCAGCATGTTAAATGTGTAAAATATGCAACTGTATAACCGTCAATTTTTGGTAAAATAGAGTTTTGCAGCTATTTTCTAACATACACTCATACCAGAGTTCTGTTTTTGTTTCCTACTCCTGATGCTTTCTTTCAAAGGTTATTGCCATAAATGCATTGGAAAGTCCTATAGATCTGAATGACTAACATACTTAAATTTGACATTTAAATCAAATGGGAAGTAAAGAACACTGGTTACTTTAAAGGAAAAATTTATGTAAAGGACTATACTAACTATATTTCTCTAGTGTTGGCTTCTTCCAGGGCATCCCTTCTGAAATTTTACAAGAACTGAGACTCTCCTAATTTCAAAGTGCAACCTTTTAGTGATCATTTAGTGTTTTCCTCACTTCGGAAAAGTGCAATGTACTCTTTGTACTACTGAGAGCTCACACTTGAATTTCATTGTCTATGAGACTTCCACAAATGTTACATGCTATTTAAAATCAGAGATCAACAAATTACACTATGTCTTCAGCTAGTAGCAGTGACAAGGCTAGATTGCTAATAGCTAGTGTTTTCTGCTTGCTTTCTGTTTAAATTTTTATTTTGCCCTCTTCTCTGTGATAACTATTTTAAGTACATACTCTCATTACTGAACTTCAGCAGCTTGTAGCTGATGCTTTCTTTATTAGATTAATATCATGCTTAAAGATAATTATAAAGTGTCATAATCCACCTTTCATAGATTATCTGATTTAATCTTTGCTAGCAATAGTTATGTTATGGTTGGTGTATTTTAATGCTTGACAGTAATTTGTTCTTGGTGTGCTAGATTGGTCTAGCTGGTGACAGTATGCTACAGAAAAGATGGAAAGGTGAAAAGTGGTACTGGTATTAGTAAAATTATTATAAGATCCTCTGGAGAACCCATGTGTGAGTATTTGTCTCTCTGTATGCTCAAAATGATCTTGAACAAATTTTAGTTACTGTTGATAAGATGGGATTGGAAGGTACTTGGGTAAAATCAATGTATGTGAAATCCTAGAAAGCAAGTGGTTATACCTTTGCTAATGTTCAGTATAAATCTTATTTGCGTACAACAGGTATTGGTCCATGACCTGAGGCAGCTATACAGATATGCTGAAAACTGCTAAGGCCAAATCACCCTCATGTACTAGCCTAGGCATGTTACAAGTTGTGAGAGTATCAACTTGCCTGTCACAAAGTGTAGTGACTTGTTGAGATATAATAGGTTAGATAAAACCATGACTTTTTTATTCTTCTGTTAACCAGTAGGTGGACTGGTCCATGGATCCTTTTTAGCCATGACTTGAGCCATTTGGAAAAGACATGTGAATTTACATGCAAACATCATAGATATAATTTTCGAATAATTATATTTTAGATAAACAGTAATGTTTAGAATTCATACATTTACTAAAATAAGAATATAGCATCAAATGTATATAGTAAGTACATATAATTCAGTTGAGTATACACAATTAAGGTACCGGTGGTGGATTTACCACAGAGGGCTAAAAGAGCTAAAGTACCCCAATTAAGAATATTAGCAGCTGGCAGCTTACCTCCCAACTGTATCACATTTGGCAGTACAGTGAATTCTGATTTTATTCGTAATTTGGCTGCACATAATATTTAAACTGCAGCCAAATCAAGACTAAAAATCTTCACTGTACCTCTCAACTGTCCAGCATTTGCCAAAAATACTGAATTTTGTCATAAAAGAGCAGAGTGCCATAAAATTCTAAGTGGCCCCTTTAAATCATGATTTATTCTTGCCAGCTACCATATTATTATCCTGTGTCCACCTCCCTGACGTTATTTGTGAAAATGCCACTAGAGCCACATTGTGCAATTTTCACAGTAGCATAAATGATTTGGCAATTGTAATGGTTATACATTTGTGCCTGCAGATCTTGTGGGCAGTGTGCTGGCATAGCTTTGCTTCCTTGACAGAGGAGTTGAATAGGAATGGACATTCTTGACTGTATGAATGGCTGCAGTTTCACAGTTTGTGATATCACTATTCAAGATGAATTCAGTATCATAGAACCATGAGTACACATAGCAGATTAGATCATATACCACCACTTTGCAAGATGCCAGTGGATTGTTTATTTGTCTGGTAATTGGATAGGCTGTCTCAGCCTTGGAACACTTGCTTATGTGATACAAATCGTGCAATATAAAATAATGTTCAGATGCAGACACTGTGAAAGTAGATTCAGTATGTGCCAGTTTGAAAAATAGCTTTAAACAAGTTTTCAGTAAATTAAGTAGGGCTACAAGTCTGGCACTGCTTTGCATTTGTGTAATGTATTGTAGGTAATTACAAGTACAAAGGAAATTTTGTATTTACAGGAGTCAGTTTAGTGCTGCGCACTAACAAATGGCATTAATTTTGGGCTAATATAACTAACTTGGGTTACTAATGGGAAACAAAGGCACAGAAAGCAGATATAAAGAGGAGCTTGAATAATTCACTGAGTAAGTGTTGTGCCATTATGAGATAATGTGAAGAAGTGGAACCCTGACTCTAACTGCAAGCCATTGAGGTGCTGTCTCTTGCCAGACAAGGCCATCTAGACATTATGAGTAGACAGTGGGTATGGGGCCAACTGTGGTCTTGCTCTTTGTTATTGTAATTCTGGCATAACAGGCCTAATGTCTATTAGGGTGAAGTAAGCTGGAATGCAACAAGCTGTGACTATAGTTTCTGTGAGACAAAAAGTACTTTAATGTAGACAATATTACTATTGATGTTTTTTTATTCTGGCAGGGACAAACTCAGATACTATAGCTAGGCAGAGGCTATATGGGCTATATAGATATTGGCAGAACTAATTTGTATTTCAGTGAAGCAAGCTGGAATATGAGGTGTCACTAGTGTTTGTGTGAGACAATAACATTGATATAACTATAGGATCATAGGAGTTTACAAGTCAACTGAGCCATTTCCATTTTGCCATTACTCACCCTTAGAATTACCTCCATTTTCAAATAGGGACAGGCCAGCCATACTGGGGTAAAATTATGAATACTCAATCCACTTGTCCAACTCCTTAAAGGCAAACAGCATAATTTAATGAGGAAGTTTATTCAAAATAAGGGGTAGGAGTTGTGTGACAAGTGTATCTTTCCATCTTATTTTACTTATTTATTGGAATAGATTTAAATCTTTGGTGCTAGTGTTAGTAGGTCTGCTTGATTTTTGGAGGTATGAGAGTTCTTGGGCTAGTAATTTTTTGTAACCTTATAAACAAGGCACAGATTGCAACTAAGGAGTATATATGATACTGAATATAGAGATATACCTGCTAGACCCTCTTGGTAGTTCATGTCTTTTAAGACCTTGATATTTTTAATTCAGAACTTCTAGGGTTTTTCCAGTTGCTTGATATGCTTAGTAAGATACATCCCAAAGTTCTAATCAGTACGGAGTACAAGGGGTGAGGACTTCTTTGATCTAGATGTAATACCTTTTGCTACGAGCTGTGTGTGGTTAAAAGATTTCCTAACCACCATTGTAATGTGATGGTTAAATGTGAGGGAATTATTCACCCGTACCTCTCAGCCTGTCAGCTTTCAAAGTTAGAGCAGAGGAGTTGGAGTGCCTGTACATTACAAGGGGACTTAAAAAGGACTCCCAGTTTACAGTCGTTTGTGAACTATGTTAACCAGAGATCCTTGTTTGATATATGGAGATTTGAGAAGTTGGGAGGGTGGCCTAATGGTTAAGGTGTTTGCCTTACAAACACAAGGTCCAGGGTTTGAGTGTAACAAGGGATAATTGGCTAGGCTTAAAATGGCTTGCAAGAGCAGTTAGCTTAATACTAATCTATCTATGAACCTATGAGAAGTATATACCAAATAGCAGCAGTCCCAGTACATATCCCTCTGGGACACTACTGGTCACCTTTATACTCTTGGAGGATGCACCCTTACTCCTATTGTGAGTCCTATCCATAAACCATTTGGTTATCCACCTAACCATGCACAGGTCAATTTAGAGCTCATATAGTTTATTATAGTTGCATGTGGTTTGGTATCAAATGCCTTGGTGAGGTTAAGGTATGCTGTGTGGTCACAGTCTATGGCCTAAGTAACCTTATCAAAAAAATTCACTAGGTATATCAGACAAAAACCAATGACAAAGCCAAACTGTTGGGGGTCAAGTCTAATAAGATTTTTTTTTAAATGCCAAACTGTTGGGGATCAAGTCTGATAAGATGTTTTTAAACACGTTTATTAAATTGTAATTTCATACATAGGCAAACATACACTAATAGAAAAGAAAACAAACCATATTAACACTTTTTAAATTTACATACATTTTACATTGCATATGCTTTCTTTCTTTCTTTTTCTTTCTTTATAACAATCATTATTTCAACATTACATAAATTCCTCAATTTCTGCCTTCCCTTGAACCTCACTCTACCTCCTGAAGATTATTCTGCACATATTGTTCCCACATTGCTATTTATTTCTATGAACTATATAATCTTTTTCCTTTTTCTAAAGATCCTTCTTCTATCTCTTTTACAATATTTGATACTTCAAATAAAGTTGGTTTAGACTTTGATTTAAATTTTCTAGTAACTGTTTTTTTTTTGCAGCCAACAGAATTAAACTTAGCAAGGCCTTACTATGTCTAGAAATTTCATATCCTGTGTCCCAGCTCAAAAGAGTAATTTTTTTTAGTTACAGCCAGTTTGCTCACCCAATATTTCTAACACAATAATCTGTATGGATTTTTTAAAATCTGCCAACTCATTCCACTTCCAAAACATAGGTTCCCAGTTACCTCTTTCTTCCCCATCACACCTCCAACATTTGCTATTTACCTGAGGAAAAATTCTTTGGAGTCTGCCTGGGGTATAAAAATACCTATGCAAACATTATCAGGTAAACATTCTAAACTTTATCAACTTTGTTGCATACTTGGGAGCCAGACATATGTCTTTCCATTGCTTCCTTGTAAATCACTTTTCCAGTCTCTCTTCCAAATTTGTTCTAACTTCCTGTTGCTGATTCTTATAGTTATTGCCCAATATTTTAAACACCCTACACATTATCCCTTTTGTAACAGTCTCTTGGTTCTAGACTCAGTTAAAAAGTCTAGCAAAGCAGGTCTTTCCCCTATCACCTTCTCTTTGTCTATACCCTTATATCAATCCCTGGTAGGGAAGGCAGTCTCTAACCTGCAATCCAAATGTCTTCTTAGCCCCATTCCACTCTATTACATTTCCCCGTCTAGTTATTTCCTCCTAGTTCCTTAGTTCCTTTGCCAGTTTTCTTCAGTAAACTCCAGCTCCTCCTGCTTATTCATATTGGCAAAAACTGTTTTCACCTTTATTATGTTGGTTTAGTTTCTTAGAACAGTTTTTGTTGCTTTATAAATATTATATTCTGTATGGTTGTTATTCTTCTCCTTAAGGATCTGCATCCGATTTCCCACTCTCTTTATTTTTTAACTTCCCCAGGCTTCATCATCATTCTACTTTGAATTATAACATTCTGCTTGTGTTATGTATATGAGCCTTAACTATGTAGCTCTAAAATGTCCCTTCAAATCACGTAATCCTAAATTTATTGGAAGGATCAACTTATCCCATTTAACTCTTGCCCTCCCAGATAAATTCCTTCAATGCTATTAATTATTGTCTACAACTTTTCTGGTTGATAAAAATATGCCTGACCTGTATATAAAAGTAAAGAGACTAAAATCATTTTACAACTTGCATCATATTAGCCATATCCATAAACAAGAGCTTCCAGTTTCTCACTTTTTGTATGATATTTTATTTAGTCTCTTCTCAGATACCTTTAGCTGCCATAACAGGAGCTTTTTTAATCCATACTTCTAAATACATCATCTTATAGTGTTCCCATAAATATGGGTCTTGCTGAACCAATTTGTGTGTGGGTGCATAATTTACGATTATAGCCATTGTTTTACCTCCATTCATTTTATATCTCAAAAAGGCTTGAAACTGTCTCAAAATGTTATACAACACCGAGATATCCTTTTCTGGATTTATCAAGTTCAAAATAATATCGTCTGCAAAAAATGCCAACTATTCTTGATTACCATACTAATTATATCCTTGAATTTCTTTTCTGAGTCCCTTATTTTCTTTGCCAATGGCTCTAAATATAAAGCAAATGACAAAGATGGAAGGGCCTAATTCCTCTGCTCAAACATGATTTGTCAGAGAAGAACCCTCTCACTTTAATTTTTGCCTCTAATCTTACATTTATCCTTCTAATTAACCTTATTGTTGTTTCAGGGAATGCAAATTCTTTCATTGCTTTACTCATAAAATCTCAGTTTATTCTGTTGAAAGCTTTTTCTGCATCAAGCCTCACCAACAGCAGTGATATTTTCTTACATTCTGCTTTCCCCCTGGGAGTCTGATAAGATTTTTAATATCAGAATTAGGTCAGATCCATGACTTTACATATGAGATTAATTAGACTGATAGGTCTTTAATTCCTGTGGTCAGTAGTGGGGCCACCCTTATGAACTGGCATCACAAGAACCAACCACCACACCTGTGACCAAAGCCTGTTGCTAGGCTCAAGTTAAAGAGATTGATGAGTGAGTCCACCAGCTCTAGTTTAGTGCTATCATGGATGAGGTGTTCTTCAACTTGGAGAATTACTTTTAGTACCTTTTCTTTTGTAATGGTTGGTGGCGTGCAGTTTTCTGGGATTAGCAGGCTTATAATAAATGCCTCTGGCTGAAGCTGGCACTAAATTTATTTGACAGTATGTTGGCAATATCCACTGAATCGGAGTAGGTAGTACCATTAAGAACAAGCTCTGAGCAATGTTGAGTGTTGTTCCTTATTTTCCTGACATAACTAAAGAATGATTTATAGTTGCCTAGCTAGTTTAAGTTCATAAGATGGCTTAATTTTGTTTGATGCCCTTTTTTAATTCCTTGACTAAAGTTTGATGTTCTCCTTAATTTGGGAGTATTTTGTTCTGCTGCATAGGTTAAGAAGTTTCTTCTTTTTATTGAATAGTTTGTTGATATTTGTGGACCACCAAGCTGATTTGCTTTTGAACTTCCCTATTTGTCTGGATCTGGTTGAGAACTGCAAGTTAGAACATTTGTCCAGGTGTGAGTAGAACTTGTCTAACTCTTAGCCACACCACATTTTGGGTATACCATTATTCTCGAATATGAAGTCTTTTTGATAGAACTGAAGGCAATTTGTACAATGGAAATCCCAAAATTCTGTGAAATTTGATTCTGACAGTTTAAAGATTTTGATAGCGAAGGCCAAATGTTAATGTGCATATGTACACTAAAAGCTGGAAATATACATTTAAAAGAACTGTTATGTGTAAAGTGAGAGTGATATGTTTCTATCATAATGGCTACTCTATCATGGAATGGAAATGGCTTTACAGGTATATGTTGAATTATATTAAGAAGTTTAGGGCATAAATAGCAATGTTGTAAGAGACACATTTGGATAGAAATGGGCATAAAAATTTGACAAAGAAAGGACTTCAGTGCGGACACAGCAGAATATCAGGGAAAAAGGAAAACAGGTTTATTATAATTTTTGCTAGAGGGTCTTTAATAGATAAACAAATAGCTGAAAAACTCAATAATGTTAAATTTGTGGAAGTGAGGGGGATTATGCTGGCATGCATTTATATTCCCACCTAACACTGCTATTATAAAATTTAAGAGAATTTTGGAAAGAATACATTTTCAGAATTGAAAATTATTTATGGGCAGGGACTGGAACTTAATTTGCAATAGTGAAGCTGCAGTAGTAGGGGGACCTAGAAGGAAAAAATACCACAGAAAAGGGTATGTTTCTGAAGAAATACATGAAATATTTGATATGGAAGATATAAATTCAGTCTTAGGAACCCAAGCAGAATTTACATATTTTCCACAAGGTACAATAACTGGAGTAGACTGAATAGATACTGTATATCATAGGAACGTTGATATTTAATTGCAAATTTGATGCATGTTGTGAAGTAAAATGATAATTTGATACTTTCTTAATTATCTATTAAAGAGATAGGAATTTAAAGAGTGGGTAGTTGTGAGTTATAAGAGAAAATAGAAATTTCCTTTGAAGGGATAGCTAGTGAATGGGATAAAATGAAACTGGATTTTAAAAACATATTGGAAATGAGAGAAAGAGATATGGGAAAATGTAATAATGATTTAGAGAGGTTTCATATAGATTAAAGCGGTGGAGAATAAGAGGAATCTTACAGAACAAGAAGACGAACAATTGCAAAGTGCTAAATGGAAAATAAGGGTGGATTTGGATAATATACTTGAGTTTACAAAGTTTTTTTCATATCAAATGCCAGAGAATAAAATATTTTAGCTTATTGACTTAAGCAACAGAAAGTAGAAAGGGTTGTTACCACACTTACAAAGTATAGAAGAAGAAAAATAACAAATGATCCTATTAGAGTTATTTCAAACTTTTTAAATTTTTTTTATAAAGTAGAGGAATGTTGAAACTAACAAAAGGCACACATGTAAATATTTGTGAAGGACTTAGTTATGCCAAGTTTAGAGGCAGAGGAGGTTCGAAAATTAATAGTTAAGAGAAGAGGATATAAAATGGTAATATGTAATCAATCAACTGGGAAGCCTGTAGGAACAGATTGTATTCCTGTGAATGTTTGGAAGTTGGTAGGGAAAAAAGTGGTACAGATACAAAAGGCTTTATTTAACAATATTTTCAAAGGGGTAGGGGTGGTGTGGCTGTGGTGGCTGTATTACCCAAAGCGGATAAAGATCCTTCAGTCCCAGCTTTATATAAACCCATTTTACTTTTAAAACATGATGACAACATGTTTATGTCTATACTTCCAGAAATTCTCTCTGCTTTTTGTCTACACTATATGACACACACACACACACACACACACACACACACACACACACACATGTATATATATATATATATATATATATATATATATATATATACACACACATGTATATATATATATATATATATATATATATATATATATATATATATATATATAGTTTCACTTCATAATCTCGAATTGCTGAAATCTCGAATTTCAGCATTTTGATACCATGAAGTTGAAACTGCAGAATGCCGAAAGTGCATAACAGCAAATTTGAATATCTCAAATCCATGCTGGTATGGTGTCTGGAATTGAAGGTGAGTGAGTGTATGTGTGTGTTTTTGTACGTTGTATGTGTGGGTAAGGGTAGGGAGGTGTAAGTATGAGTGTGAGTGTTGGATTTGTTGGTGTTTGTGTATGTGTGATGTGTATTTGTGTGTGTGTGTGTGTGTGTGTGTGTGTGTGTGTGTGTGTGTGTGTGTGTGTGTGTGAGTGTAGAATGCTGTGGTGTGATTTTTTTTTTTCATTATGTGTGATCTCGGAGTTGGTATATATAAGTAGGGGTGGTGTGTGTGTGGGAGGGGGCAGGGGAGCTTGCCCCCCTGCTTACCATATAGTGTAGGGTTGTGTAGTTTGTGTGCTGTGGGTAGAATGGAGTGTGTGTGTTATGTGGTGTATGGTGTATGTATGTTCGTGATTGTGGGTTTTGTGATTGTGAATGGTTCGGCTTTATAGTTTCAAAATACTGAAATTCGAGATTTCAGCATTTCGAGATTATGAAGTGGAACCATATATATAAAATTTATTTATTTATTTGTTCAATTCATTCTATGTAGGTAATCTGATCAAGATTATTGTTGCTTATATTTCTGCCTTTTTCTTGTTTGTAAAATGTTTTCTATTTCATCCAGGATGAAATTGGACAAAATTGATCAGTGCACTATCCTAGTATGCAAATATATATAATTAAATATTACCACTAAATTGTACTAAAAAACTAAATTGGTTAGAACTACTCCATCAATTAACATATATAGAGCTTCTTAACCACCTATAAAATTATCCAGTACCCATATGCTTGTCAAGCACTAAATAACATTCTATACCACTATGTTCCCAGTTGGTCATTACGATCCAGTAACCAAAAAACTCCTGTCTGTCCACAAACCTGTCAAATCTGCTGGGCATTGTCTGTACTCATATCACATTGCTAAGGCCTGGAACTCCTTACCTGTATCAATCAGGTCAGTACCCTCTCATTCTTCAAAACCATTCTGAAAGACTTCCTAGCCAAAAGCTTTCTCTGTTCTTGCTAAGCACCAGGTTACATTATATCCGTAAATATGAATAATTAACTGTTCATACCTTACACTTCCTTACAGTCCCTTCATCGCTCACTTCCTTAGGTCTATCAACTTTTCTCCCCTAGCTTTCGCTCTTAATACACCATAAGCCTGCTTTTCTCTCACTCCATATTGGAGTTCCCGTTTGTATTATACTAATTTATCTTTAATTTCTCTATAAAGTATTAAATCATTGTCATATCACTTGCATCTATTCCTAACCAATGTTTTCATATTATATCTAATTTGGTATAATTATTTAAACTATTATTGTTTTTGTATTATTTTTAAAGATTGTAAAAATATTGTTCTTAAAATGTTTTGTAATACTTTGGAGCTTTTCTCCCTGTGCCTCTGCTATAAATGGGCTCCTACTCAGTTGAACTTTCCTGGTAACCAAATGAATAAATAAATAAATAAACATATAATACCAGCTAAGAGAATGTCAAATGTCTTCTCAAAAATTGATGGATATGGTTCAATGAGATTGTGTGGAAAGGAGGCAAACATATGACAACATTAATAAAACTATGATCCAGAAAGAATGAATGTGCAATAAACTGCTTCTATTGTTGGTGGATCTAGATGCAGAGAAGGCATTCAATAAAGTTAACTTCTGAGTGGAGCAATGGTAGCATCTGCATTGCTGAATGCAATGTTATAGTTAATTAGGGAAATGTATGAATAGTTGGAGGTAAGAATTAAGGTGGAAAGTTCCTCTCCAAGTTTGAAGAGAAGAACTAGACAGAGGGGTGTCCTTTTTCCTGTTTGGTATTTTTTTTATATTTAGAACAATTTTTAGAGAATATAAGGTACTCACAAATTCAAGGATATATCTAGTATGGTAATCAGGAAAAGTTAGTTTAATTTGCAGATGATATTTATGTACTTCATAGATCCAGAAAAGGGTAGGTGCTGGGAAACATTCTGAGAGAGTTTCAAGTCAGAAATGCTGGGGGTGCAAATGATTATAACTAAGGAAATGATTCTTTTGAGTTGTGATATAGAACTAGGGTTGCCCAGTGATGGTAAAGCCTTAATAAGTTTAATGCTATTGACTGCCAAAAAAAAAAAAAAAAAAAAAAACACTAGAAAATGGATATCAAAATCTAAACCTACTGTAATTGAAATACTGAATATTGTAAATGAGGTAAAACATGGATCTCAGATATTTAGGAAAGGGAATGTGCAAGCTACATGGAAATAAATTTGTGGGAACAATACATGCAGAATAATGTTCACGACAAGATAGATTTAAAGGAAGCCAGGAATTGAGCAATTTATGTAAAGGAGTGAACGATAATGGCTAAAAAGAAAACATATTTGTATAAGGCATGAAAATGAAAACTGTTTGCTATGGTTTATTTTCTTTTCAATAAGTGTATGTATGCTTGCTTATGGCTACAGTGTAAGAATTTAATAGTGGTATTTAAAAAAAAGATTTTTATTCAGGCTGTCACTAGATCAAAAGATTGGAAATAGCTCTGAAATAGCTCTAAAATGCACCTCAGAGTATTTAAAACTCTGTGGCTTCTCTGGGCATTGTGATCCTAGAATCTTGGCTTGATTTGTGTATTTCATTGCAATCTTTCAGATTCAGTGTGTTGAAAGGATGGAAGAAAAAGCTGAAAATAGGCAATACATGGTAGGTATGGGGAGCTGGGGGTGTGGAAACAAGACAGGCAAGGATTATCACTTTCATCTAAACTTAATACCTAGTATTGTCAATTTCATTTATGGATTTAAGATCGTTATGAAATTAATTTTCTTTCTGCAGTTCAGTGTTCAGTTTCATGAATACATTTCTAAACATGCCGAAAATGAAAATAAATAAAGGGTGAATTTACCAAAAAGTAAGACTATGCATAGAATGTAATAAAAACTGACATTCATGTTTGATCACCCATCCATATCTGCTCTGGATTTATAATACACAACAGTATTAAGTATGAAGTATCAAGTACTTACTGGATATACTGAGTACTTTTAAACACAGTGATTAACTTAGTGGTTGTCTTAGAAGAAATTACATTTACTGAGGATGGTGCCTATACAAATGTGAAATGAATCTCTAAGATATATAACCCCTTTCTGCACTTGCATATAAGATTTCTTATTCTTCTAGAGTAAAAAAATGCATCATTGTTTATGTCCCAAGGAAATACTCAGAGGAAGCTTATTCCATCTAGCATTCCCCTTTCCCCATAGCCATTCTGTATTGACATCTGTACCTTGAAAGTAATCAAGAGTGTCTTCATTATTTTTAATGAGGAAGACAAATAGGGCACACCAAGAGAGTTTTGTGGAACTTATTTAATTTTTTTGTGCATTTGGCTTGTGCATTTAACCAAAATTTGTTTCCTCAACTTTTTAATACTGAGAGGATCAGGTGAGAATCTCTTGAGGCTGGCCTCAAGGGCTGCTAATTCTGAAATAATAAATTCCAGTTTTCTATTTTTGAAACCTATGGTGAGTACAGTGGATTGCAGTATATGACTGCTGTTATTATTATTATTATTATTATTATTATTATTTATTATTATTTCTAGTCATAGAAGTATTAAAATACCTGGAACACTTTAAACCTCTCTCAGCTTTGAGCAACAACAGCAGGATTAGAATGCTTACTCAGCAATCAGGTAAAGAGAGATTTCTCCTTGCAGAAATTATCATCTGTCCTTGTTAATTTTGTACGGTCATAATCTACCTAAAAAAATGCAAGACTAGTCATATATGAAAGACAATGTCCCTGGCCCTGCTGTTTGTATGGCAGTTAAGCAGCATTTAGAGGCTGAAGTTTAATAAAGTGTACCAAGGGAAAAAGATAACATGTTTCATGTGTTTCATATTTCAGAAGGTATGTGGTCGATAAACTTTATAATATACATTGAAGACTGAAAGGCAACACTTAAAAGAATGCGAATGAACAACAAAACATCACTCCGCATACACTGCAAACCATAGCAATAAAGATCTTAAGACTTCAAGGTATAGATGGTAAGAGAAACGTTTAGCTATGCAGCAAATGGAGGTAAAGTGACATACTAGACTGCAAAAATCTCATTTATACATTACAAAAGAAGCAAGGAAGATAACCTATAAACAGTGTTTTGTGCATAAAGGTTAACACATTATAATGAAGGAATGACAAAATATCCCTTTAAAGAAAACAAATAGGTTCTTTTTCCAGTTTAGTCTCAATGTCAGTGAATACCTCTTTGTTGTTTTAATTTTTAAACTTCACATTAAAGGAAGCCCTGTAACTATTGTACATGTCTATAGAAAATACCTGAATGTCATTAGTTTAAGAGATGCATTTGCTTATGTAGATGATATGCTTATTGCTTTTCTGCTTAATTAAACTTTAAAAAGAAATAAGCTGCAGGAAAGTATACAATACAACACTTACTTCTGGAGAAATTGTCATACTGCTTTGCTGTAGTGCACCATTATCTGTTAACATTTTATTCCTTATGTATGGAACTTGGTGTAAAATTTTAAAGCACTTCAGTGAAATCAATCAAATCCAGCAAGGGACAGAAATGAAAGATTAAAGCACTCTGTCAGAGGCATTATGTGAATATGTTAGCATTCCTGATGGCATTATGGTAACAAAAACGGTTGGGGCATTCATGAATATAAAGGAAAGAATGCAAAACTGCATGTGAAATATAAAGAAATATTCATTTTGTTAACTTAAGATTATGGAGCTTATCTAATATGTATAGGAATTTTGGTAAATTCATCTGCTGCAAGACCTATCTCTCTAGACATTTATTACAGCATATTTATTCACTTAGCATATAAATATGATGCTTGAACAGTACAGTGTTAGTATCATGAATAATAAAATAATCAGTTTAGCTGATATAAGCAAGGTATAGCTGCAGTCACTGCAGCTCTGTAAGGCAATACTATTATCTAGGCAATAAATGTTGAAAGACACTTTGTGCAGATATAGTTTATCAATATAAAAATATCAAATGAAAGCGCTCATAAATTTTTTGTTGTTTTTATAAAGACCATTTTGAAATGGCTGTGCCAGTACACAACTAGATGTGATAAGAAGCTAAATGTTACATTTTGTTTCACCTATAAACTTCACTCAAGAATAAACTACAAGTCTTGTACCTGTCTACAACCCAGATAATCCTAGTATGATGACTGAGTGAAGCAGATGATGTTAGCTCACTAATCTCTGGGGAAGGAGCTGTGGATTCATCCATTGGGGGAGGGCTATGACTTCTGTGTCTTGGTTAGTAGCACATTCCATTCTGGTCATGTATAGCATGTGTGCAAGCATACATCTGTCCAGTTGGAACTATAAGCCTTCATTTGCCACAAACAAGACAAGGGCTTATGGACTAAACGCCTCCAGTACTTGACTTTTACCCCAAGAAGAACAAATAGGCTAATGGGCTCTTGCCCCTGGGGTTGAGTGAATGGGTCAGAAGGGCAACTGCAGATGAGTGGCTAGATGGCTAAGGTAGGATTTGGGAGGGGTGGGAGTAAAAAAAAATGAACAAAAGTCAGGAGTAGTTTGCAGGTGAAGTGGGACAGCCACTGTCCGGTAATTCATCACTGTTCTGCTATTCATATACTCTGTGGTAAGTTGGAAATATCCCTGCATTAATCTACTGTTGTAAAAAAAGAGTGAAGACAAAACAGACACATTTGTAGGTGCTTACATTTCATGGTACTATGTGCATCAGCTAGCATCTTGTTGTTTTCCTTGGCCCACTGGACAGACTAAGGTTAGTCTGTGATAAAAGTTAGGGAGCCAACATTCCATGAGTTTACATGGATGTGAGGAAATTAAGTCAGGAATGCAAGGGATCGATCAAAGAAATGGAGTACTTAATGGTCACAAAAGACAAGGAAGTCTGATATTCAGAGAAGCATAATGCATGATAAAAAGTACTAGTAAATTGGAAGATACTGCCACTAAAGGAAGGGTAAATTATTTATATAAAGAAACAATTTTAGTCATATTAATGTCTGGATAATAATTAGTAATTGTGGGACCCTGGTGAGTCTGTACAATAATTTTCTTTGCAGTTGGAATTGGAGATTTGAGAAATGTAATAATCCTAAGTGTGTTTATTTTGAGTTGCTTATATTAGAATGCAGACAATGCTTTTAGCACAGCATTTTAAGAATACATTAGTGGCATGTTTTTGAATTAGACTTGTGTATCAGCCAATGAACTGCTGCTTAGTGACAGGCTTGCCTTTGAATGGGAAAAAGAAAGTGGGTAGGGGGTTGGTAAAATGGTTATGGTGTTTACCTCACAGACACAACGTACAGTGGCTAGATGTAAAATGGCCCACAAAAGCAGCTGGTTTAGTACTTACCTATGAACCTAGGGTTAGGGAATAGGTTATAAATGATGGTAGGACCTAGAAAAGAAATTTTACTGGTGTGTGTGTGTGTGTGTGTGTGTGTGTGTGTGTGTGTGTGTGTGTGTGTGTGTGTTTGTGTGTGTGTGTACATATGTGAGTGTTTGTGGTGGTGGTTGTGGCAGGGTCATTATTTGTTGGAGACCAAGTATTCCTCTCCAAGATGACGTTTATAGATACTGATGATTGATGATACTTAGGTGACACAGTTTGTGGATATTGGAGATTGCCAACATGTTAGGTGACACAAAGCAAAGCAATCTGTTTGTAGCATGTCAGTCAGTGGGTTATAAGTGTGTCCTTGAAATTAGTGACTATATTTGAGTTTTGAAATTCACTAGGAATGGTATTCTACAGATTAGGTAAGGTAACACAACATGTCTTACCCCTAGGAAAATGTGTTTGCTATGGGAACATGTAAGACTGGGGGCTTATTTTTGTTCAATAAGTTCCCTATCTGGCTGTTGTTATGTTGCAACATGAAGACAGTAAACAGATGTAGAAATAAAGTTATTGATAATGGCACATCCATTTAAGTGAAGCATGTGCATTATGGCAGAGGAATCTAAACCAAGTTGCTGTGGCAAATGCTGGACACCTTATGGTGAAGGTAACTAAACCTTAGAGGGTCACATTAAATGAGCATGGTAATGATTAAGGCATCAAAGAAGGCAATTGAAAGCAACTGAACATTTAATAAGCTACACCACACCTTATGAATGTAAGTACTGAACACCAAGAACGATACCTATACTCTGATTTCTTGTTTTTGATGATAAAGGACAGCTGTTACAAGTAGAGCAATAGTTGCGCACCCTGAAAATCAAACTTTTAAAATGATTTACTACCTGAATTTAAGATTCATTTATGGCTTTAGATCTGAAAGAGTTAACCATGCTGATTTTTATTAATAGGAGGATCCAAAGATAACTGCTTTTGTTTTGAAAGGATTAAGGTGGACAGGGGCCAATGTTCTTGTGAAAGAACGACTGAATGCAGGGAACCTTCAATGGAAGATGTTATGTCCCCACTCTGAGCCAGTAATTAAGGAGCCTGACTCCTCACCACTGGCCATGGAGAGGGACGTTCACTTGGAACAAAAATGGATACACCCAGTATTTCCAGATAGAGCTCTCTGCATCAAACACAATTTCCCTTAAGGGCACACAGGGAATACACTCAGTTGGGGGGGGGGTCTGAATTTCTTTATCTGTCTCCCTCTAGGTCCCCAGTAACAATCCCCACTGGTACAGCTATAGAGCTGAGACCTCAGCCAAGTGTCCAAGCAAAGTTCTCCAGCACCGTCTCTCTGAAACCAGTGCTTCATGACCCTGCTACAAACAGCTGACACACACACACTATTTGAGATTTGATTTTCACACACACACACACACACACACACACACACACACACACACACACACACACACACACACACACACACATACACACACACACACACACCTGGGAAAGGCTGTGCAGCTGCCAATAATACACACACCATTAGTGACAACTGCTTACAGGCTACAGAAGTTCAATTAATAACCACACCACTGCTCACCAATATGTGACATCCCCACACCGGATTGGTAATCAAGGAGCCTGAATCCTCACCACTGGCACTGGAGAGGGATGTTCACTTGGAACAAAAAATGTATACACCCACTACTTCCAGATGCACCTCTCTGCATCAAGTATAATTTCCCTTAAAAGCACACAGGCAACATACTCAGTCCAGGGTCTGGATTTCTTTATCTGTCTCACTTCAGGTCCCCAAGAAGACTGCCCACTGGCACAGCTATAGAGATGAGACCTCAGCCGAGTGTCCAAGCCATGTTCTCCAGCACCCTCTCTATGAAACCAGCGGTTTTGTGTCCATGTTCCAAACAGCTGACACGCACACTCTTTGAGATGTGATTTTCACACACACACACACACACACACACACACACACACACACACACACACACACACACACACACACACACACACACACACACACACACACACACACACACACACACACACACACACACACACACACACACACACACACACACACACACACACCTGGGAAAGGCTGACACGGATTTATTAGCTATGACCCCTTTTCCCCAAACTATAAGGTAGTTACTCCACCACCAGAAACTCCAAAGCCAGCTACTCTAAGGCTCTTGCAAGGGTACCCAATTATACTGAGTGAAATTAGTATTAATGCAAATGGTAGTATGACCAACAGCAAGGCTTTCATGAGTGGCCAGAGCTGTCAACAAATGTATATAAGTACTCTTAAAGATTAAAATATTCTCTAAAAGACCAGTCACAATGAAAAGTTTAAATATATTTAATAATAATTAAGAAAGAAAAATGAAAATACTAAATATCTATTTACAGTAAACACTAGAGTTTCAATCACAGGAAATATTAAAATAACACAGATTCACACAGCTGCAGAAAAACAATACTTAACTAATCTCACTATATTTTCCTGACTGATCTAAATAATTACTAGTTCCTTGTTCACTTACTAGAGCAAGGGAAGATGAAGTAGGTGAGGGGTCCTTCCTTGTCAGGTTCCAAAACAGAATGCAATGAGACATCAGTCTCATCTAGTATTAAACATAATTTTTGTCCTAGATTACAGAATGACATCACATACATCTGGTCATCTGGCTTCTGGTTCCCATGCTACCCCCTTTGGTTAGAAGCTGTCAGAATTTAGCACAGATGTGTCAATAATACACATACAAAGAGCCTTGCTCAGATCTGCTGCAGCTCCTGGAAGCCATAAAACAATTTAAAACCTCCACCCTTCCAGAGTAGCAATTATTTCACCCCAAAGACAATGCAGTAAGCTGTTCGCAAGCTGCTTCCTGTAGTCAAGTATTTGATTCCTTCAGCCTCCACTGACCTAATGTAGAACTCTAAGCAAGTCTATTAACATACAGTGTTCCCAGGCTGAGTCTGAGAACAATCAGTAGATCAGTAATCTACCCCAGCTAAAAGCATCATTTCATTAATTAATATGTTTCGGTGTTATTTATCATGGATATTGCTAAACAAATCTTAAAAATGAGTGCATGATTAATCCTTTTAATGTGGAACATGGAATGTCTAAGATTTAAAATTAGGAACATTCCCCATAATGAGGTACAATTAAGAGATAAGATTAGCACATGGTAGTCTTAAAAAATACAATATGTTTGAAAAAATCAGCTACAAGTAATGACCATGTAGTCTATACTTGCTGAAACTCATGAAATGCAAGACTGAAACCTGTTAAAACATCAGCTTAAACAGCAGAAGTACATACTTTGCTCCTGTACATATATGCAGCTGGTGTAATGTCTTTAAGCTGTATCCTTAGAATTCTTAGTAATACAAGGTAAAGGAATGTTTAATCTATCATAGTTTCATCAAATTTGCTTTGGGCATGTTTCTGGGCCAACCAGTATATAAATAGGTTATATAGTTTTATTTAACCGGGAAAGTTCAACTTGGAATGAAGCCAATTTTCAGTGGAGTCTCAACGCTCTAGACACATGTCTTTATAATGTGGGAGGAAACCAGAGCAAACTCACATGAACGCAAACCGGAGTGAACCCACACGAATGCAGGGAGGACATGCAGATTCCGCACAGAAGGCACAGCAGCCGAGAATCAAACCGGAGAACCTCTTGCTGTGAGGCAACAACACTACTGCTGCACCACTACACTGTCCGATTTCTTGGTTAAGGTCCCTGGCTTTTATCAGGTGATATCTTCTGCAAGTACATATTATTACACTGTTTCACCCTTTAAATTAACACTTACTAGAAGTTTAACTTTTCAGAGAAAAACATAAATATTGAAAAAAATAACTGGGTAATAAATGGATGGATCCGTTGTCTGTTGTGAATGCAGGCTCCTTCACTGGGCAAAATGGCAGATGTGAGTAATTAAAAAAAATCTTTAAATGTAACATGTTATCTGAGAGATATTCTCTGTGTCAGTGGAGAGTGTTAATCAACTATATATTTGTTAGTGTACTCAGCTGCAGTTGACAAATTAAACAGTTTAAATGTGTAATGGTTTGTTCTTAACTTTTATCTAAATTTACTAAGCTACATATTATAATACTGAGCATTCTATGTCATCTTATGTTTACATTGCCATTTCTAAATGTATTTTTACTTTTTCATATGTATTGCAACTTCTTAGTACCTAATTGATTCTTCTTACACTCTTGTTCATGTTTGCTACATATTTTACTTGCCTTGCATTTGTTACTTGTTTTGCTTGTGTGGAGCTTTTCTCTCCTGACCTCTGCTGAAAATGGACCTGTGTCCAGTCAGAATTTCCTGGTAAATAAATAAATAAATAAATAATAAATAAACTGGAGTACTCAAAAGAACCTTGATGTTGAAATTGATTATATCTGTTATGCTAAAGACTTGAGTTGAGTTAAAGTCAACAATAGGATTGTGTACACACAGAAAAATTGCTATGACTAACTAAAAGATGAATTCCACATTAACTATTAGAGAAAAGGACCCCAAAATGGTGAAAATACAAAAAAAGGAAGAAACAAGATGAAAAAGAATTCTTAAATCTTAACAAGCACAGTAAATGCCAAGGAAAAGAAACGGAATAATTTTGTGTGAGTATTTTGAATGAAAGTAAATAAATGAATGCGAGCATAACAGTGGTTTGGCTGCTTTCTGAACAAGATCAAAGTGTTCAGTCAGAACTGGAAATAACTAGATTAGCAAATGTGCTAATTGGATTTAAAAAAGTTTGGTCAGATTAAAAAACAACTTGTAAAGATTAGGACATCTGAGTGAAGATCTACCTGGATGTTAGGAACAAGCTTTGAAGAAGTGATAGATGATGACAACTGGACAAAATTCAATGAGGTAGTCAGATACTACAAAGGTAAGGGATGTAAGGACAGATCATCTCTGTGTAATCCAAGCAAAAGTGTTGCCAGTGAATTTATTACAGACTACTTGAATGCACTGGAGACAGAGAAAAAATGGAAGGGGATAAAGTACCAGTATAACCATTTGCATGCACAATGCAAGATCCATTCACTTCAACCGGGCGCATGGTAGCTCCTGTAATGTGAATGGAGAATGCCAGAATATATACACATAAATAAGATTGTGGATTAACAAGTAAATGGCCCATACAGATGTAAGAAGAGCCATATCCTTCACACAAATAACAACTGATCAAACTTGAGGCAAAAGCAGTAAACAAAGTACTTGATTTGCAAAATTAATAGGAGATCATTAAGCCTAGACTATCACTAATTATTCAGTATGACTTGTCAGAAAATCTGATGGATTTTGGATGTTTATAATTAATGATACATACTTCAGTAAGTACATTCACATAGTTTATGGAACAATGACCATCTGTGCCATAATAGTAAATGGTCTGAATCTAGGACATACATTTTTTACAGTGTTCCACATCACAGATAGGTCTTGGAATATCCCCCTGTATAAGAATTCAGAGGAGAAGTTTATATTTTAATGCATGAATTCAATAGAGATGTGTATGACTAACTCAGGGATTTCACGGATATCTGTTTCACAGTTATGGGAACTACATTAGCATTTTAATAACTACAGAAACATAGCAGAGAGTGTATTATGCTGATATCTTACCGGCATATAAAACAGAGCAAGGACACTTAGGGACATCTATATGCATCATAGAAGTCATATATGTGAGTGAGCTTGAGGTAATCTGACATAAGGCAGAAACTACTTGTCAGAAATGCAGCAACTAGGACCCATGACTTCACAGAAATGCAAAATGCTGTCAGTATTCAGACAGTTGCAATAAGAGACATGCCTGGACCATTCACAGTTGAGTGAGTTTGGAAGGGTATGGAACACTTGAACTAATGCTGGGATTCCATTCTGGACTTTAATATGGCAGTACAAACAATAAGGTGATTGCTTAAAGGAAGTCCTATAACTCTGGACAAGGAGATGTGAGGAGGGGGCCTGAAAAATATGCCCTGGTGAAGCACACACTGAGTGCCCTTGCAGTGGGGTTGCTTGATCATAAATTATCTTTCTTTAGAAACTGTCATAGTGAGGATAGGATTTACCATTCAGTGGCTACCCAAGACATGTGGAAATGCTCTGAACAGGTGTCTGCTATACAACAAAAAGTGATGACATGACTGTTGAAATGCCCAGTTGTTTAAGAGCTGCACATTTTATAGCAAGGGCTGTTTGGTAAGAGGACAACAGTCAAATCTGAAAAGGCTGTCAGCAATTATTGAGGTAAAGCAAAAATGTATCAAACTTCTGTTAAGATTGAGATATTTGGAAATGCTAAATGAGCACAAGTTAGAGCAAGCGAAGGAACATGTGCCATATTATGATTTGGTACTGCTGAGAAAATACTGTTATGAAAAAAAAAAACACTGGAAACATACTGATCTTCCTTTTTTGATAAAAATGAGCTCTCAGTTTATTTATTCTTTGATGATTGGGTTAGTCACACTAGGCCAGTGTCCTCTTTTCAGGTGATACCCAAGGTAGTATTCATACTGACCAGGGGACATTTGACCAGGGAGCAGCTCATTTTGTGATAAGTCCATGGGATATTTTAAATCTATCTGAATTACCACCATCTCAAGCAAATGGGACCTCACTGTAACTTCTCATCCAAAGGACAGCTCACTCAGAAGTGCAGCACTCTCCCCTTATTTGCCGCGCAGTGTCAGTTTTGGAAAATTAGTCCATGTACCTGGTGTGAAAATAGAACCCACAGCTTTCTGATTTTCCATAACATTATGCTATTTACAACCCCTTAAAAACTGCCTCATCTTCCTCTTATTAACATCATTGATAACTGCAACAACTTAATTTCCCATAATTCTCCTTGTTTCTGAATACAAATACCTAGGACCTTAACCTTGATCCTTCTCTAACTTTTTCAAATTGAATAGGCATTCCCCAGCTAAAAATGTTCTTCTCCCTAAATTTGAATATGATCTTTTGGCTCCCTATTCTGCTGTTGTAGACTCAGGTTGTTGAATGCGTCTTTGTCAAACTGAAAAGCGTGAAACAGCAAAATAGCGAAGTGGCTTTTCAGTGAATTCTTTCCCTGGGAAAGAATTTGCTTGGCCGCTTTCGCTACTTTGTCATTTTCGCCACTGTAGTGCGATCTTGGAGTTGGTATATTTAAGTAGGGGGGTGTGGGGGGCACATTATGTAATGTTTTACAGTTTTGTTTTTGTTTCGGAACAGCGTTTTTTTTCCCTTGGAAAAATATCTCTGTTCTGAGGTTTCGACGTTGTAAGCTTTCGCTTACATGGGGTTGATTATGTATCGTTCGCTCTTCTGAGCGTGCAATATCATAATATAGACCCGATCTTTCTCTGATTACCTTTTACTCATCACAATATTTCCAAAGATGTCAGCTAACAAAAAATAAAATTTACTAATTCACCCTACTTGCCAACAGCAGATCTCACCACTGTAACCTCCTACAACTTCTAAAATGGCTTGCAGTCACCAAAAGTACAACTTATTTCCTAGGTGCTCTTATTCCCAAAATACTGAACAGCAGCTGTTTTATACCTTTGAGATGGAAACTACCCATCCAAGTTAATTCTTAAGAAATGCTGAGGAGAAAGCTATTGTAAGCAAACCTCCATATAAAACAGTTACTGGAGAAAGTGCCTTCTCCCGACTAGGTTCGTCATTATGGAACAGACTCCCACCTGAATTTAGGGGCTTGGAATCTATCACTGAGTTCAAAAAGGCTTTCTTCAAATACTTTGCACAATAAAAGTGAGTATAAGTGCTTTAGGAACAACTGTTTGGCAACAATTGGTGAGGTTAACAACATATTACCTCCAACAAGACAATCACCATAAAATGCTGAATTCTAACAGCATGCTATCTCCAGCATAACAGTCTTTCCCTACTTGTTATTCTAAATGTTGTCCTGCTTATTTCTGAAATGGTGAAATTCAGAATAGGCTTTAGGAATCCACTGTAAACAGCTATGGTTTTACTGGTAACTCTCTTTTTCTGTAATATTTCTCTGTACATAAGACTCTATAACAAGCATAAGGATCTGCAACAGGCATTTGTTTGTGCCATGACCCTTTAAAAAGAATCCAGTTTTACATTTGTTTTTATGTATTATCTGCGTTTGTATTTTTTTTTTGTTTCTGTATTTTCGAGTCATGGCTGAAAAGGGTCTTTGGACCAACCCATCAAACCAGTTAACAAACAGTAAGCAAGTAAGTAATTAAGTAAGTAAATGAGCATGGACATAAATAAATTAAATAAATAAATAAAACCCAGAGTGACTTTTTTAGAATTCAGTGCAACTTCAGTCCCATGCAACATTAAAACCTTTTTTTATTAAAAAAAAAACATATTTATGAAATATTCTAGACTTTACAACAGATTTACAGTAACTTTGTGATTTAACTCTGGAAATCTATTGGCATATAACTTAATTTTCCATATTAATTTACAGGTATCTAACAAGTGTTCAATATCACCACCTCTAATGTCTGGGAGATACTACATAAAATGCAACATTTTTTTTAAATGGCTACACACCAAGGAATGGTTAAAAAGAGCACTGTTATCGTTATAACTTTTTATGGCATAAAAATGGTAACTGGTTTAATCCTGCCTACGTGAAAAGAACAACAGGTGGCACAACCTGTGGAATATTCAATCTGTGAACTCAAAACAGTTAAATGTCCTTGGCAATTTCATTGTCCTGTGAAAATGTTGCACATTTAATATAGGGCCTTCATAAACAAATATACACATTTTACAAGATCCACAATTGTATATCCCTCATAGGTTACTCTTTACTAAAGCTTCAGAACTATTATACAACTACTCTTTGGAGCTGTTTAATTTGGATTCAGGTGCCTTTTGTCACTGAACAAGGGGCTGTTTTCTACTTTTCTGGCAAATCATGAATCTTCTTGTTTGTATTCAAAGCTCTTCTAATGCTTCTAGAGTCAATACTATACAGCCAGCTAGAAAAGCTTTTGTGTAATCTACTGCAGGGTCAGAAGTACTAGATTGTTTTATAAAAACAAGACTAAAACAGGTTACTCATTTGTTAAACATGAGTCTTAAATATTCATTCACAAGTTTCTTTGTAAGCTCTTAAGTCTTAAATATTCATCCACAAAAGTTTCTTTGTAAGCTCTTTCTGTAAATATTTTTAATGATTCAGTTCCTTATTAGATTCATTGTTGTTAGAAATTAGCTTAGCCAATGTGTAAGACTGACACTTCACTTTATTTTTCTCAACATATTGAGAGTGGACACTAGTGGCACTAATATAATTATTACCAAATTATGATTTTTCTGCACAAAGTAGAGGAAAGTGTGCATGTGTGCTATGACTAACATTCAGGTTTAGAAAATTTACTGACTAAATCCTTCTACTGTAATTAAAATGTAAATAATTAAACCCTATGTTAAGTGCTTTCTGTATATCAAGAACATTACCATGATCACAATCTTTCAAAAAGAAAATGTCATCTGTTAAATGGCCATACACATTAGCATTCTTGAATGAATCAGTGTTAAGCAAAACAATCTTTTCCTACACTAATAATACCAAATTAGCAAATATGGGAGAAATCACTGCCCCATGGTTGCCCCACAAATTGTCTTTAGTAAGTGTTGTGCAAAACAAAATAATTGTTATCCAACACCAGCTCATAAAGGCAACAAATAAATTCTGGTCTGGATTCAAGGTCTCATAGGTTTGGAGCTGTATGTTTAAGTTGGCATGGGCGGCCACGGTGGTGCAGTGGTTAGCAGTGTCGTCTCACAGGAAGAGGTTCTCTGGTTCGATCCTCGGCTGGGGTGCCTTCTGTGTGGAGTCTGCATGTCCTCTCTGTGGTTGCGTGGGTTTTCTCCGGGTGCTCCGGTTTCCTCCCACATCCCAAAGACATGCTGCAGATGGATTGGACACTCTAAATTGGTCCTAGGTGTGAGTGTGTGTGTGTGTGTGTGTGTGTGTGTGCCTTCTCTGGAAGGTTGGGTGCCGGGCTGGCAACTCAACATTGTAAAACTCCATTGCCAATCATGAGCGGACAGGTGATCTGCTGTGGCGACCCCTAACCGGGAAAAGCCGGAATAAGATGTTTAAGTTGGCATACTTCACACAAAGTAAGGTAATGTATAAGATATCATGGTCTGTGGATGTGCAGTGTGTGGAGAAATGTGTTTATTTTTTTTGTACCTGCTCTACATTTCCCAGCATTAGCTGGCAGACTCACAATTTGCCTAGTCTACTCAAATATTGTAAGCACTGTATGTATGACAAACATTAATGAATAATATTCAGATGTGGGTGCTTATGCAATGCACCACACTAATCCTTCTTTGGTACTCCTGCTTAATGTAATGTGTGTGTTTATGTATGTGTGTCCATATATATATATATATATATATATATATATATATATATATATATATATATATATATATATATATATATATATCTATGTGGAGGTACTATAAATGGTCAATCGTGTTAGATTAATAACAGTTTAGTTGACCACATGTGATCAGCTAAACAGATGGTAAACAGGTGTGCGAGATCACACAGTTCTTGAGTTTGGGGAATATGCTCTATCCCCAAGTTTGTACGAACTTGGAGTTAGTATATATATTTAGCAGGGGGTGTGGGGGCACAGCTCCCCACATGTGGATTGCAGCAGGGCTTACTCTCTGCAAAAAAAAAACTATTTTTATATTCATATATATATGGGATACTAGTCTTAGATTGGAAAGGCAGTTTGTTGCAAAAGAAAAAGGTGATACATCTGAGATCTCGGAATAAGAATATATAATTAGCAGGAGGTTTTGGGGGGGGCAGAGGAGTTTGCCCCTACATTAAAACATGGATTTCTCACTTTTTTGGTTTTGATGTGTCCTGCTTTGCTATTGTGTGTTAGACGGAGTGACTATTGAACATTTCTACATTCGATATTAATATATATATATATATATATATATATATATATATATATTATTATGTAATTTTATATATATATATATATATATATATATATAATGTCATTTTATATATATATATATATATATATATATATATGGTTCCCTATGAAACCATCGAAGTTACACTACATCGAGAATGACTACATCGAGACTAGACCATCGAAAGTACATAACAGCGAAAACAGAAATCGTCGACATTTAAAACACCGAACACCATAACACCGACACACGGAACGTAAACAACACACTACACTACATAGAATACACACTAGACCTGACCCAAACCCTAACCCTAAGGTCCGACACTATCGCACACTTCACCTACCTGCACCCTAACCCTAACTCACTTACCCACCCCTAGCCCAAGCTCCGACACTATCGCACACTTCACCTACCTGCACCCTAACCCTAACTCACTTACCCACCCCTAGCCCAAGCTCCGACACTAACGCACACTTCACCTACCTGCACCCTAACCCTAACTCACTTACCTGACCACTCCCACCTCCGTCACTGTCGCACACTTACCGGGTCACGTTAAACACACACCAGTGCTGTGACATTCCATTTCGACGCTTTGGAAGTCGACGATTTCCGTTTTCGATGGTTTGCAATTTCAATATAGAAGTCCCGATCTTCTCATTTTCGATGTAGTGTAACTTCGATGGTTTCATAGGGAACCATATATATATATATGTGTGTGTGTGTGTGTGTGTGTGGGTGTGTGTGTCTGTGTGTTATGTAATAAAATGTAAGTTCACACACAGATACGTACATATAAAATATATTTATTACAGTATTATGGTTGCAAAATCAATATTTCATAGTTAGGAATTTCAAGAACTGCTCTGTTATTATGACACAAAATGGATATACTAAACCACTCAAATGAGCACTTGTGCATATAATGTGCATTAGGCGTCTTGAAGAATACCTGATGTTTCCATTAGGAAGTAATTTATGCTTGGCTCTATATGCTTACATCGTGATTAAATGTTTTTATATGTAGGACATCTTTTTTCTAGCAATTTCAGATATATGGAAATTATATACTGATATTTAGGAAATGCAGTATTTAAAAGGAAGCCTAACTGGAGATACTTCAGTCCAGCTGCTGATTCACAGCATGATTTCATAGAGGAGGAACACCATCCTCTTTTAACTGTCAGTATTACATGTCCCCTCTCATCCCAAATGTCATGGCCACTTTAACTTGTCAAATATTTTCATATGATCTCTCAAAATGAATTAATGTCACCTTTCAAATATACCACATAGATATTATTTCACCAGTGAAGCAGAACACATAGAAAGTTATTTAAGGGAATTCTCACATCTGGGAGAGGCTGAAACAAAGAGAGGAGTGAAGTTTCCCCATCGTTGTAGCAGTGCATATGATGTACATTCTGGAGTATATTACTCTAACTGTACTCCTTTCCCCACACTACATTATTTATCCTTCATTCACCTTCAATTCCTTGTCTGCACACTGTTTCCTTTCCCTGAGTCCATTGGCAGCATGTTTACTTCTGTCATTCTACTATAGAAGTGTCTAGAAAAAGTAAAGACTGATATTTTATCTTTCCATAGTATGTTAAAATATGAAATTTCCTAGTAGCAGTTTATATTTTCTAGAACTTCATTTTAGATTAACTGCATTTATAGGAAAAGTCTGTGACTACAAATGACCTTTAGTTGCGGTTTCAAATTTAGGTAAACTTAATTTTTGCTATCTGATTTTTACTCCCTAAGAAATGCAACTGCTGCATCTGTCAAAGTTGTCAAAGTGTACATACTGAATAACACAGAAGAAACCTTGATTAAATAGTTTTGTGGAAAGATTACTACAAAAAGCATTGCCCATAGACACATTCATATACTATACATATTGTGTAATGCAAAGTACATCAGAAGTGCACATTTATTAATGTGAAATAGTTGAGTGTGGTTTAAGTAGCAGGATTACATTAAAACAATGTGAACAAATACCTCTTCATTCCTTATACCTCTTTACTCTCCTTTCTTCATTTACTTCTTTACTTCTATCAAATTCTCTTTCCTGACTTTTTCTCTAAATATACCATAAGCCTGTTTTTCCTCACTTCATATTGCAATTCCTGTTTGCATTAGACTAAACTACCTTTGATGTCTCTACAGACTGTCTAAAATTTCTGTAAATATTAAATGATTGTTATATAACTTGAGCTTGTATTGATTCTTAGCCAGTGTTTTTATATTAATACTAATTTGCTATAATTATTTAAATGCAGATGTTTTTCTTTTATTTTTGAAGATTGCAAAGTTATTGTTCTAAAATGTTTTGTAATAATTTGGAGCTTTTCTGCCTGAGCCTCCACTGAAAATTAGCTTCTATACAGTTGGACTTTCGTGTTAATCAAATATCAATCAGTAAATAAAATCGGATAAACTTTTAATGTAAAATATAGCAAGAAAACATACATATACTTCATTGTGTTTTAAGGTGAACAAAGAACAACAACCTAGTCTTACAACATGAGAGAATGTAGCAGTCTTTACAACAGATCTAACTTAGCTGCCTTATGAAAGAAAGATATAAAAAGTAAACTACTATCAGGAAAGAAATCTCAAAGAAATTTATCTGACGAAAGGTTTATCACAATGGGTACCGGCCATACAACCACACTCTTAAAAAACAATATTACCTAACCCATCATACAAATTATCATTAGAAGCATGTGCTGTCTCATTTGAAATGGATCAGACTAGTTCAATCATAAATAGAATTGCAGAATAGCAGTAGAAATTTCAGTGCAATCAATAAAGGTCAAGACGGCCAACACACTTATAATACAGTGTCTTGAGATCAGCAGTGTGCAATGAATGTTGACATAGGAAGAAACCTTTTAGCTTTATGACATATTTTGGCCTCATAAAAAGGCACAGTAAAACTAAAAATATGAAATTAGGAAAATCTCAAGAAAATTGAACTAATGAAAGGTTTACCACAAATGACACTATCCACACAATCAAATCCTCAACAACAAAACTACATGTATCTCACTATGTAAATTTCAGTTGGAAATGGAAAGTGGAGAGTTCACAGCAAAGAACAGATATTCATCATAATGATCACTGTTGCAATAGCCTTAGCTATATGGGTCCTTCAGAGCTTTACTGCCATCAAAGAGTATACTCCTCTGAGGATTTTGAGGATTGACTGTCGGATAGTGGTGCTCCTTTGCTGGGCAGATATGATGCCTTTGGGGAAAGAAACCTTCCATTTTCTTATTTGTGTTGCTGTTTATCACTTTCCTCTTTAAGAAAGTTATTTTAAAGCTAGGAGTGTTGTGTTTTAATGGACTATCACAAGATTATAATGTACTTTTAAACAGAGCGCTTGTTTTTCCTGTCATGTTAAAAGTGGTGTAAAGTAATTGAAAACATTTTTCTGTGGAGAAATTCTGTTTGTTTTACTTTTGTGGGGCTGGCATAGTGTTTAAAGTACTTTTTACCGTGTTTTTCTGTCAAAAAAGTAACTTTCGTAGACTGGTAGTGCTTACCAGTATTTGCTGCTTGTTTTCTACAGGAAAGAGGCACCATTTTGGCTTGAACATGGAACAGACTATTGGTCTTACAGTTGGTCCTGCTAACAGCCATAAAAATAAAAAAATAAGCAAACAACCTTTGCTAGCACAGCAGGTAGAAATTTCCCTCAGCTGTAGGTGGATGCCTCTGCTGTGGCCATTTGTTGTACCTTAGACCATTCATCTTTTACCTCCAGATCCCTCTGGTGTAACGCCTACAGCCACCATGGGTAAGGGGTTAGCCATGTCCTGCAGCTGTGGGAGTCAGTTCAGTGGGCAAGGGAGAGACAATCTTTTCAGTCCTAGAAAAAGGAATGGGGAATGTTTCCCTGTTATGTCAGAATGCTGTGCCCATCCCTGGGGAAGCTGCTGCTGCCATTAGCAACATTGTTGCCCACATTTTTTCTGTCAAAAAGAAACAGAAAAACAAGCTTGTATCTACTGCTTTTCAAATTTCTTGTAAAGTATTTTATGATAAAAGAAAGAGGGATACCTCTTTTTCTGAAAAAAAAATTAAGATTCTGAATCTGAACAAGGAGTTGCAGGGACAGAAACATGTTTTTGTCCTCAAATTTCTGATTCAGGCTCAGAGGAGAGCTTGGATTCTGATTCTCCTTGTGGGGGCTTCACTTTCTATTAGACTGTTTCTACAATGTGCCAGTGTTTATAGTTGGAAAACACTGATGTTTCTCAGTCCCTCAGAAATTAATATGAGCTATTACAGAAGGAACATGTCCTTAATACTCTCTCTAAGACCAAGAACACTGCATCAATGAGAGAAGACAATATCCCAGGATGCCTTCTAAATAGCATGAAACATGACCTCTCAGGGCCTCTGGAATTACTATTTAACTGTAACCTTCAAACAGGCTTCGTTTCTCATGAATAGAGAAAGGCAACAGTCATCCCTCTGCACAAAGGTGGGCCCTCTACAGACCCTGGAAACTACAGACCCATAAATCTCACTAGTCTTATATGTAAAGCCATGGAAAGAATTATCATGGAGATGATGAGAGATTCACAGAGATATAGTAAACCTCCAAACACTGGACCCAACCCAGTTTGGTTTTGTCAAGGGCAGATCATGCCTACTCAACATGGTAGACTTCTTTGAGAAGGTCACCAAAGCAATGGATGAGGGCAAAATTGTTCACACTGCCTACTTTGACCTGGCCAAGGCATTTGAGACAATACCCCATTCGAGCATTGTTGACAAACTCAAGAGGTTAGGTGCAAACCTGTATGTCATCTGGTGGATAGCCAACTGTCTCACAGACAGGACCCAGGAAGTTAGAATTGGGGAGTCCACCTCTACATAAAGGCCAGTTACAAGTGGAGTCCCTCAGGGATCAGTCCTTGGACTGCTCCTTTTAGGCATTTACTTCTCAAAAGTCAAGGCCAATGTCAGTGGTCTCTGGCTGACTAAATTTGCAGATGATTGCAAATTAGCAGCTGTCATTGAATCTCACACTGACACAAATGTTCTCCAGGAGGGGCTGACACAGACAAACAACTGTTGTCAGAGTCATGGACTAAAACTAAATGCCAAGAAAAGCATAATAGTATCCTTTGTAAAATCATCCATACCTGCTAACTTTCATATTGACAACACACCCCTTAGCGCTGACCCAGTAGTCAGGGTCTTAGGGAGACACATGGATAGTAATCTAGCCTTTGATCATCTCGTGTCTGTAGTGGTGAGGAAATCATTCTATGTTGCACAACTTATAAACAAAAGTGTGACATCTAAGTCCAAGGAAGGCATTGTTCTACTGTATTCGGCATTCATCAAACCTCTCATTTAGTACAATGCCCCCTTTGGTATGTACCTATCCAGGCATATCCAACAACTGGAATGTCCACAGAGGTTCCTCACTAAAAGAATACAGGGAATAAGTAATATGTCCTATACAGACCATCGCAATGCCCTATCCCTGTATTCTGTCTCCTATAGGCTTTTGAGGGGAGATCTATGCCTGGCATACAGGGCATTGTCAGACCCCACTCTGATAGACCTCCTGCATATCCACTAAACAAACATTACCAGAATTACCCATTATAAAGACTTTAACTTTGTCTGTGATATAAATAGGACCTGCTGGAGAGATAGGTATGTATCTCAGAGATTACTCCGTCTATGGAACAGGCTCCCCATCCATGTGAAGGAGAGTTCCTCCCTAATCCAATTTAAGTGGTGCAACTTGGACAATTGGATGGGAAACCGGAAATTCATCCCTGGTTTGGCACCTATGTCACTGATGCAAATAGGTAAGCTGTAAATGGTTCATCTCAAAACCACATAATTACACTTATCAAGGGTATCAGAACTTTTCAGAAATTTGGGATGCATGGCTAGGCTTAAAAAGGCCCTTGTGGTCGTTAGCCTAGTAAACACCTATGAACCTATCCTACACCCATTCCTCCTGTTCTCTTTGCTTTAAAGTATTTTTGTATTACTGCCTGCAGTTTTCCTGATAGTCAGCCAGCTGCCCTTAAAAAGACATAATATATTAAGTTCCTCCGTCTTTTAAATTTTTATACACTATTCCTAAACCTGACCCAGCAGGTATAGCTCTAGTTGAACCCACTGCTGCTAAGCACCTAGTGAATTCCACAAGAGTGTTAATGACCTGAGATGTAGTTCTCTATAGTATATGAAGAGAGACATTTTTGATCTTTTTGAATATATGTCTCAGGTATGTATGTACCTTGCATTGAGCAGCATTTTATCTTTACCAAGGATAATGCCACGGTATGAACAAATTGTGATGCCATGGTATGAACAAATTGTGATGCCACGGTATGAACAAATTGTGATTGACTTCAGTAGTTGGCTTAGGTTCTGGTGTCTTTCCAGGGGGATTTAATATTTGGGATAATGCCACGGTATGAACAAATTGTGATTGACTTCAGTAGTTGGCTTAGGTTCTGGTGTCTTTCCAGGGGGATTTAATATTTGGGATAATGCCACGGTATGAACAAATTGTGATTGACTTCAGTAGTTGGCTTATGTTCTGGTGTCTTTCCAGGGGGATTTAATATTTGGGATAATGCCACGGTATGAACAAATTGTGATTGACTTCAGTAGTTGGCTTAGGTTCTGGTGTCTTTCCAGGGGGATTTAATATTTGGGATAATGCCACGGTATGAACAAATTGTGATTGACTTCAGTAGTTGGCTTAGGTTCTGGTGTCTTTCCAGGGGGATTTAATATTTGGGATAATGCCACAGTATGAACAAATTGTGATTGACTTCAGTAGTTGGCTTAAGTTCTGGTGTCTTTCCAGGGGGATTTAATATTTGTCAGTGTGGGAGGACATGGTTAACAGACCAAATTGCTTTGCAAAGGATGGTCTGCACCTGTCTCCCCTAGGCTTCCAAATATTGGTTAAACTTTATCCTCCCCCTTAGAGCCTTTTTAGGCAATACCAACTTGACAAACCTACTGACATAGCAAATAAAACCCAAAGAAACCTAAAGGTATTACTACTCAGTCCTAGGAACCTAAACAAGAAATTCCACATTCTATAAGCTCTCTGTTATATATACCCAAGTGTGGTATTAAATGCCTTAGCAAGGTGTCATTACCGAGACATGGTTTAAATCTGCAGAAAGTACTCCGGCAGTGCAGGGCTTCAGTGCCTTCCACACATATAGACCATCAGCTGCACAGACATGGACAAAATGTGGAAGAGCCTCAGTCTATATTAACAAGAAACATAACCTTGATTAAACATGGTGATGCCCTGGAATTTATCCATACACAAATCATCATAGACAAAGTCCCATGCCACATCCCAGCAAGCTATAGGTCACCCTCTTTGTTCTTAGACTCCCATAGCTCATACCTAGACCTACTGGACAAACATGCCAATAAACCAAATACCTTATTCATGAGAGACTTTAACTAGCCCTCTATGGGCTGAGAAACTTACACTGCCTAATACTCACAGGTACAATGATTCCTGGACTTTATTAACACAAATGCTCTTGATCAGATATTGCACATACCCACCAGAAGTTCAAACATACTGGACCTGATACTCACAAATATGGGAGAGTGCTGCACCCATCCCTCCTTCCCCCGTGTCACATCCTCACTGGTGAGGTTGGACCACAAAGCCATCTCATTTGAAATAAAAATCAACTTGCTAACCCCAGCAAACCCAGTAACAGGTAGGAACTATTGCAAAGCAAACTACACCCTATTAAAGGATAGTTTATCAAAATTCAATTTCTCCTCTCAACCCAGAGTTTACAACAACCTATGTGGAATTGTTCACTGAGACCCTGTACAGACATATACATGGCTGTATAGAGGCTGTTGGACCTACTAGAAGTTAGTCCAAAACAAACTCTAAAAACAAACCATACTGGTGGAATACTAATCTTAAAAAAATTTTGCTAAAAACAATAACAGCAACTCCCATAATGATAGGATCTCTCTAAGTAAACTAAACAGGAAACTAAGATGATTAATTAAGTCTAACAGGGCCAATTACAACGTCAAGATTGCCTCACAGGCTAAAGACAACCACAAGCCCTTCTACAGCTATGTAAAAAACTTCAAAGGCAGCACCCATCAGTGTGCTGAACTGGTGGTCAATAGTGGTACTTCAGTGAACTTATTGAACTACAAATTCAGCTCAAACTTCACCCACCACTTCCTCTCTGTCTCCCCTCATGAAATACGTACTAGCACCCCCCCCCAACTATTGACAGGGAGCAGGTCCTGGTGGCACTTGCTAAGGCCAAAAACACAGCTTTAATGGGCCATGACAATATCCCAGGATGCCTCCTAAATAGCTGGAAATATAACCTATCAGAACCACTTGAGTCACTTTTCAACTCTAGGCTCAAAACAAGCTTTGTACCACAAGAATGGAGGACTGCAATAGTTATCCCACTTCACAAGGCTAGACCATCAGCCAACCCTGGAAATGCAGACCTATTAGTCTGATTTGTCTAATATGCAAAGCCATGGGACAAATTATCATGGAAATGATCAAAAAAGACATAGACAAGCTTCAGACACTGGAATCAACTCAGTTTGACTTTGTCAAGGAAAAATCATGCCTATTAAACCTGGTGGACATTTTTTGAGAAAGTCATCAAGGCAATGGACAAGGGGAAAATGGTGCATACCACCTACCTGGACCTTGCTAAGGCATTCAATACCACACTCGGGTGTATATGACAAACTCACCAAACTGGTCAAACTCCTACATAACTCACTGGATTGCCAGTTGGCTCACAGATAGGACCTAGAAAGTCAGGATTGGTGATACCACCTCCACTAAGAGACTGGTCAGCAGTAGGATACTTCAGGGCTTTGTGCTGGGACCACTCCTATTTGGCATCTACAGCTCAGAGGTAAAGGTTAATGTCAAGGGCAGATGACTGCAAAATGGGAGCTATCATAGAGTCCCCCAATAAAGAAAAATCTTACAAGAGGGTCTAACACAGACAAATAACTGGTGCCAAAGTCACTGACTAAAACTCAATGCCAAGAAATGCATTATAGTGCCTTTCAGGAAAACTGACACCAAGGAAAATTACTCCACTGGTAAGACACCCCCAAGAGTTGACCAAGTAGTGAGGGATCTGGGAACATATGTAGACAGTAATCTGGCCTTTGACCAGCTAGTGGCCAAAGTAGTAGGAAAAGCAGTCTATGTTGTCCAACTTAGAAGTAAGAGCATAGCATATAGGTACAAGGAAGTCACAGTGCCATTTTACTTGGCCCTTATCAGACCCATCATTGAGTATAATGCCCCCTCAAGCATATTGCACAGTTGGACAGTCCACAAACGTTCTTTACCAGGAGAATCTAGGGTATAAACACATTGTCCTGTATGGATTGCCTTAAAGCCCTTGTCTCTATACTCTGTCTTCTACAAGTTACTGACAGGTAGTCTATGCCTGGCATACAAAGCATCCTCGGATCCATCTCTGATGTGATTTTTGCACATCAGCAAAACAAAGAGCACCAGAACCACTAGATCCAAGGATTTAAAGTTTGCTTGAGACATAAATAAGACATGTTGACAACGTACGTCCTCCCAATAAATGCTCATAATGCACAGGGACATAATTGAGTTGCATTGCACAGCTAGGTCCCGGTGGTCATTAGTCGAGTATATAACTATGAACCTTTGAACCTATGAGTCTTACTCTTTCTGAGAAGGATGGGAAAATTATTGATAGGTATGAGAAAAGTGTACACTTCTGCAACTTTGTTTTTCAGAATTTTGAATTGTCAGGCTCATGTATTAGGGTTTGCTCTGACTAACTGTAAAAGTATTAGGAATGTTTTGTCTGTAGTTTCTTCTTAGGAGGAAAAATCTGCTTTAAATAACTTAGTTTCTTCTATTGCACAGATCAATACTTATTGTTTACAGTATGTGTATGACTCTGTTGATAAGTCTTTCAGGGCTTTGGCCACTGGTATTGTTTTGATGAGGTTTGCATGGCTGCAATCTCAGAACCTCACAGATGATGCTAAAAATTCGATTTTAAATTCACCCTTAGATGGAGGCTAGTGTTTGGCTTTTCTGCTGTAGAGCTGATCAAAAAGTGTGAAGAAAGCAGTGAACTGATCTAGGGAATCTCTAAGATTTTTCAGCTTTCTTTCCCCAAATTTTCAATGGATTTTCTATCTCCTCATCCACTTTTGGCAAAATGCAGAACAAACAGCCTCAACAAAATACAGATAAGCAGATGCTTAAGAAGAAATGGCAAGGGGTTCAAAAAAGAAGTCTGGGACCTCCTAAAACCAAGGATAGTCTAACAAGTCTGAATGACTATTTAAGAGGCCTTGTGGCCCCAACACACCCTGGCCCTTTTTTTTCTTCCAGAAAGACTGAATCCCCATTTTTCTCTTTGGTAATAGAGTTTCAGACAAATGGGTTCTGAAAATCATTGATCAAGGTTACAGATGGCAGTGGGAGGAAAAGCTTCATTTCCAGGGGTATTCCTCATCCTCTGCATAGACACTCTTGCTTCTACTGGTTCTTTATCACATGCTGCTCCAAGGAGTGATAGAACCAGTATCTCCTTCCAGGTTGAGGAATGTTTTTTATTCAAGAATGTTCCCTAGTGCCAAAGAAAGAAAATACTTGTAGACCAGTCCTGGATCTTTCTTTTCTTAACCTGTTTGTGATGGTGCCCAAAATCAAAATGATGTCACTTCACAACCTGTTATATTGTCTCTTTCAATGTTTCTGTTAACACTAGACTTACAAGATGCTCATCATCACATCCCTATTCATCCAGACTTTAGGCATTTCCTAAAGTTTTGTGTGTCTGGATTAAATTATCAGTTCTCTACCTTAGCCTTTGGACTATCCACTGCACCAAGAGTATTCACAAAGTGTCTAGTGCCAGTTTTACCTCACTGCAGGCTACAGGGTATCTACAATTTTCCATATTTTCATGACTTGTTTATCTTTGCAGAGCCTTTTTCAAAGTGTCAGGAGATCTGTTACACAAGCTGAGATTCCAAGAGAACATTCAAAAGTCTTTCTTGCCTCCTACACTCAGGACTGTGTTCCTGAGATGCCAACCAGACAACTCAGTTCAAAGAGCTTTTCTTCCACAGAAATACATTGATCTATATCTAGATCTGCTTTTAAGGTTTTCCACTCAGACTTATTTTTTATTTTATTTATTTATTTCAGTTTGATTACCGGGGAAGTCCACTGGGCCAAGAAGAACCCATTTTCAGTGGAGGCCCGAGGAGAAAAGCTCCAAAGGCAGTACAACCAATACAATGTATGAGAAGAATACAAAAGAATGTACACACAGCAAGAATACAAAGAAGAACACAGCAAATTCTAAAGAACAAAAAAAAAAAACTTTTTTTGTGTGGCAGACAAGCTGAGCAGGACCAGGACAGACCCTCACAAATGCCTTTTCTTTTCCTTGGACAGAGTTGCTCTTGTATGGTTTTTCCATGCTTTCCTCTAATATCCAGGGTAATTGTAAAGATTCAGAAGGAATCTCCCAGGGTCATTGTGGTGATTCCCTTCTCACCCAGGCAACAGTGGTTCTCCTTTCTTTTGGAAATGGCTGGGGCAATTACCACAAACTGCCTCATATAATGCATCTAATCATACAAGAACAGGGGTGTTTGATACACCTCAACAACAACTGTCTTCAGTCAAATGCTTGGAAAATAGGGTCTTAATTCCTTTTACATACCTGTTTACTGAGAATGCAAATCAGGTGCTAATGGAGGCAAGTAAGCCCTGGTACTAGAAAATCATATATTAGTAAATGGAAAAGGTTTTCTTGTTGGTGCCGACAGCATGACCAGCACCTATACAGGGCTATTTGTCCTCTGGTTTTACATTTTTGTGAATTACTATCCTATGACCTTATTTAGTCCTCTTTCAAAGTTCATTTATTGGACATTTCAGCATGTCTACCAATAGATCTTCTTTTAATGCAGTCTCATGTCAAAATGTTTTTGAAAGGGGTTTTGCATAAGAGGACTCCAAACAAAGCCATTGGTCTCTCATTGAGATCTTGATTGCGTGCTAGAGAAGCTAGCACTTGATCCATTGGAACCTGTTAACCTGGTGGACTTGACATTCTTAACATTAGCAACAGTTCTACTAATTGTTTTCATCTCTACAAGAAGGGTACCTGAGTTGCAAGCTCTTATGGTGAGTGAACCGTATCTAATTTTCCACAGGGACAGGGTTTCTTTGAGAACTAATCCTTCATTTATACCTAAAGTGGTATGCAAGTTTACTTTAAGCTAAACTATTCATCTCTCCAATTTCTTTCCTGTACCTAAAAATGAGGGAGAAAAGATACTTTATACCTTGGATGTCCACAGACAACTCGGGTACTATCTTGACAGAACAAAATCTTTCAGCTTTTTATATCTAGTGTTCATTTCTTGTGAAGGTAAGAAGAAGGGACACCCTACACCAAAATAGACTATTTTCAAATGGTTGTCTAAGACTATTACCTTTTGTTATACTCACCATAGTAAAACTATTCCAGGTGGGGTCAAGACCCACTCTATCAGGGCCTTAGCTTCATCTGTGGCGTTTCGGAAAAGGTTGAATTCTAGAAGCTGGTACTCAGTCCTCTGTACACACTTTTACAAAGCACTATAAGCTTGATTTCTTCTCTAGGTGCTAATCAATCTTTGCTAAGACTATTTTCCAATTTTGTTTTTGTTCTTCTTTCGGCTTTTCCCAATTAGGGGTCACCACAGTGGAACTCTGGTTCGGTAATGATTGGCAGTAGATTTTTACGGTGCTAGCTCAACACCCAACCTTCAACAAAGGCACGCTCACTTTAAGCATGTCTTTTGAGCACCACTCAACCGCGGGGAGGACATGCAGACTCCACACAGAAGGCGCTCCAGCTGAGAATCGAACAGGAAAACCTCTTGCTGTGAGGCAACAACGCTACCACTGCACCACCATGGCTTAGCCAAGACTATTTTCCAGTTAATATTTGTATTTATAGTTGCAGTCCCATAATGTTTTTCTGTTTTCTTTTTTTAACAGTTTGGTCAATTACATGAGAAGAATAATGCACTCAAAGTTGTACTTAACCACAGGATATCACCACTCAAGCACTTCTTGTGTGCAAAGCTCTCGGTTCACCTTTTGCCAAAAAACAAGTACAAGTTTTAAATATTACTGAAATTAATTTATAAAGTGAATAGAATCTTAGGTTTTGCATCAACAAGCATTTTCTGAACAATAGGAAATATGAAAATCTAATGTCTAGTAATACCGACTGACTTTAATCCTTTTTGTGGAAAATAAAGACTCACTTTTTTCTTTCTATGACATGTAAAAAATACTATTTGCCAGACAAAAATATGCAAAATCAGGGGAAGGTGAATGACAGCAAAATCTTGCATACACAGCATGCAGGCAATCTGCAGTCCCACACAAACTGATTTATACACACTGCTACTAAGCTGGCAGTCCATGCCAGTTTTTAATCTTGCAGAGAGGCTATCATGGGTTCATAAGGTAGTTACAAGGTACATACTCAAGGTCATGCAATAGGCAAATGAAGGTAGGAAGATTCAAGCCTTTACCTTTGGAATTGGAAGCAGCTCATTAACAAGTCAGAGCTTTCGCCCCTTGTGTTAACTGCCAGATGTACGACAGGAGCTAGAAATTATCAGAGAAGCCTTACAGGAGCACTATGATCCTGTAAACCTTCTCTGATGATTCCTGGCTTGTGTACCAGTCTCTCTCTTTCTCTAGTAAGGCTGAAAATTGGCATATTCCATATCAGTAAAAGCAGGATAATTGAGAGATATGCATAGCTATGCTATTTATTACCAAGGGAACTTTTGATCCTCCACACAACATTTCAGGACCCAGACAGTTAGCAGGTTGAGTCTAAACATACATCTCAAACAGCAGATATTAGAAATAGGTGCAGAAGCTCTTAAAGTAGGGACATCTGGCCAAAAATCTTAACACTTGATTAGCATAACATCTGTATACCGAATCACATATGTCGCCTCCTGCTTATAGTAAGATTTTCGGATACTACTCCGAAATGCACATTTAGAAAACAGTGATAAATTCACACAAAACTGTAAGGAGAAAATTCTTCCTTCTGTATTATTATTCAGTGTTTCAATTTTCCAAGCAAACAGTACAAATAAACGTGACACAAATATACAGTTTCAATCATTTTACAGCAGTGCTGGGATGGAGTAAGGTATGTGAGTGGGCTCTCCTCTAAGTAAAATGAAGATATGTTTTCACCTGCAAAATGAGTTTCCTCCCAGCACAATAATGCCACTCATTTTAACATGTATGCCTTTGATTTTAGGATATCCGTATGGGTTCTTAAAACTCCTGTAAAAAGATGTATTTATATATGTTTTCAAATTGTCAAGTTATCCACTTTAGTCTGACACATTAATTGCAAAGAAATTCCCATTTCTTACTTTGCAGATCAGGCAAGCATCTCACAAAATAATTTTATATAGTCATTAGTTATTGTTATCTGAAGCAATGAAAATACAGATCATAAAACAGGAATATGCTAAAGTTTCTTCTAACATAGTAAATCTAATGATAACACCATTTTCTAGTTTTACAATGTGCACAATGCTTGTAAAAGCCCCGTAACCACTGAGTTCAGCTTAAGCATAATGAAGTAACACAAACGTGCTGCTCATTTTCATTGCTAGGGAATGTTCTAAAGTCATGGTTGTCAACTATCCTGTTTGTATGTAAGTAACAAAACACTTTCCCCTCATTTTCATCTAGAAAAAAAAAGTTGCATATTAAAGGAGTTTTAAATCATGAGCTGCAGAACAAAAAAATGGCATGCTGCAACAACATAATAAATGTAGTAATAGCAAAGATATACAAGTGGTATACTACAGCTATTTAATAAGTCAAATTTGATAAGCATCATGCATATGATAACGTCATCTGTGAATAAATATTTCATATGAGGTAGACCATTTTAAACAACTGGCAGTTTTGTGGCAAAAATCCCACCTTAATTCACCATAAATGTCGGAAGCTCTTCAGGGAGTTTTATACACAATGTAATAAACCATCTACAGCTACATATTTGCTATTTTTAAAATTAAAATTTAAGTTCAACTGACAGTAATATAGGTCTACCTTGGGAGAATGTAATGATTCCTTAATGTAATTTTAAGTGTGTGTGTGTGTGTGTGTGTGTGTGTGTGTGTGTGTGTGTGTGTGTGTGTGAGTGCATGCGCCTCTGTCTGTCTGTTTTTCTGTCTCTGTGAGTTTATGTTTATTTGGTGTATGCATGCATGATTGCATTTATTTTCCTTGATCTATGTTAGTATATATATTTTTTTCACTGTAACTAAGACATGCAATTGAAAATGGGTAGTGTTTTATCCTATTATTCACAAAAAGCGGTATCACAATTCTTTTCAAGTGTGAGAGAAGTGTAAAATAAAGTACTTCAGATTAGAACTTGAGGTAATAGGTACTTTTTCCTGTATCAGTGGGGAACAGAGCAGCAGGTCTGAAGCTTTTAAGCACTGTGCTCACTGACACTACTTATGGTGCTCCATTACTACAGCATCAAACACTGTGCTGGCTGACACTACTTATGGTGCTCCATTACTACAGCATCAAGCACTGTGCTCACTGACACTACTTATGGTGCTCCATTACTACAGCATCAAGCACTGTGCTCACTGACACTACTTATGGTGCTCCTTTACTACAGCATCAAGCAGTGTGCTCACCGACACTACTTATGGTGCTCCATTACTACAGTATCAAGCACTGTGCTCACTGACACTACCTTTGGTGCTCCATTACTACAGCATCAAGCACTGTGGTCACTGACATTACTTATGGTGCTCTATTACTACAGCATCAAGCACTGTGCTCACTGACACTACTTGTTGTGCTCCATTACTACAGCATCAAGCAGTGTTCTCACTGACACTACTTATGGTGCTCTATTACTACAGCATCAAGCACTGTGCTCACTGACACTAACTTATGGTGCTCCATTACTACAGCATCAAGCACTGTGCTCACTGACACTACTTGTGGAGCTCCATTACTACAGCATCAAGCACTGTGCTCACTGACACTACTTGTGGTGCTCCATTACTACAGCATCAAGCACTAAGCTCACTGACACTACTTGTAGTGCTCCATTACTACAGCATCAAGAACTGTGCTCACTGACACTACTTATGGTGCTCCATTACTACAGCATCAAGCTCTGTGCGAACTGACACTATTTATGGTGCTGCATTACTACAGCATCAAGCACTGTGCTCACTGACACCACTTATGGTGCTCCATTGCTACAGCATCAAGCACTGTGCTCACTGACACTACTTATGGTGCTCCATTACTACAGCATCAAACACTGTGCTCACTGACACTACTTATGGTGCTCCATTACTACAGCATCAAGCACTGTGCTCACTGACACTACTTATGGTGCTCCATTACTACAGCATCAAGCACTGTGCTCACTGACACTACTTGTGGTGCTCCATTACTACAGCATCAAGCACTGTGCTCACTGACACTACTTATGGTGCTCCATTACTACAGCATCAAGCACTGTGCTCACTTAACTACTTGTGGTGCTCCATTACTACAGCATCAAGCACTGTGCTCACTGACACTACTTGTGGTGCTCCATTACTACAGCATCAAGCACTGTGCTCACTGACACTACTTGTGGTGCTCCATTACTACAGCATCAAGCACTGTGCTCACTGACACTACTTGTGGTGCTCCATTACTACAGCATCAAGCACTGTGCTCACTGACACTACTTATGGTGCTCCATTACTACAGCATCAAGCACTGTGATCACTGACACTACTTATGGTGCTCCATTACTACAGCATCAAGCACTGTGCTCACTGAAACTACTTATGGTGCTCCATTACTACAGCATCAAGCATTGTACTCACTGACACTACATGTGGTGCTCCATTACTACAGCATCAAGCACTGTGCTCACTGACACTACCTATGGTGCTCCATTACTACAGCATCAAGCACTGTGCTCACTGACACTACTTGTGGTGCTCCATTACTACAGCATCAAACACTGTGCTCACTGACACTACTTGTGGTGCTCCATTACTACAGCATCAAGCACTGTGCTCACTGATACTACTTATGGTGCTCCATTACTACAGCATCAAGCACTGTGCTCACTGTCACTACTTGTGGTGCTCCATTACTACAGCATCAAGCACTGTGCTCACTGACACTACTTGTGGTGCTCCATTACTACAGCATCAAGCACTGTGCTCACTGACACTACTTATGGTGCTCCATTACTACAGCATCAAGCACTGTGCTCAACTTAACTACTTGTGGTGCTCCATTACTACAGCATCAAGCACTGTGCTCACTGACACTACTTATGGTGCTCCATTACTACAGCATCAAGCACTGTGCTCACTGATACTACTTATGGTGCTCCATTACTACAGCATCAAGCACTGTGCTCACTGTCACTACTTGTGGTGCTCCATTACTACAGCATCAAGCACTGTGCTCACTGACACTACTTGTGGTGCTCCATTACTACAGCATCAAGCACTGTGCTCACTGACACTACTTATGGTGCTCCATTACTACAGCATCAAGCACTGTGCTCAACTTAACTACTTGTGGTGCTCCATTACTACAGCATCAAGCACTGTGCTCACTGACACTACTTATGGTGCTCCATTACTACAGCATCAAGCACTGTGCTCACTGACACTACTTATGGTGCTCCATTACTACAGCATCAAGCACTGTGCTCACTGACACTACTTGTGGTGCTCCATTACTACAGCATCAAGCACTGTGCTCACTGTCACTACTTGTGGTGCTCCATTACTACAGCATCAAGCACTGTGTTTACTGACACTACTTATGGTGCTCCATTACTACAGCATCAAGCACTGTGCTCACTGACACTACGGTGCTCCATTACTACAGCATCAAGCACTGTGCTCACTGACACTACTTATGGTGCTCCATTACTACAGCATCAAGCACTGTGCTCACTGACACTACTTAGTTTTCACATAACCAGCAGTCCTTAAATACACATACCCTGATATTAATGTATTTAACAGGACATGGGATATTTATGTGGTATTTGAGGGGTTAAAATGACTATGTATTATTTGGTGGGTTGTTCAGTTGTTTAATTGATTAATTAACTCATTAGGGTATATGTATTTATGGACTGCTGGTTATGTGAAAAGTTATCCCTTGAAGGTGAAAGTCCGAGGTACCAGGAGAATAAAAGTGTTGCATTGTCTTCTTGTGTTGTTTGTTAGAAATGCTTTCCCACTGCCTAATATTTGACTTATTCATTTTTTGCAAAAAAATCCATTAATCACATTAGCAAGATGTATTACCTTGTATACCATTATTCAATATCGTTTACAAATAAATTGAGATTGGTTGACTCTTACTTTCACTGTTTGAAACAATAGCTTGGAGAGGTAGGTCAGAAGAATTCTTACATGCTTTCAGAATACCAAAGAAAATTTTTAATACTGGGTTATCAACACAGAAATTATGTATATCTTGGGATAGCCTACCATAGTGAAGTAACTCAAGCCAAGTCAAGCCACTGCACTGATAAACCAAATTCCAATCTATCAGTTTGAAAAGTTCAGAAAACTTTTAATCAATTAGTAAATTATTAATCTTTTGTAAACAAATACATTGTCCTTTATAGTAATACTGGCAGTCAGTATCCGTCATGAAGTGTACATTGTTGCTAACATTAAGAGATTCTAATGCTTTTTTTTCTCAGAATAGCTTAAACTGAAAAGGATGAAAAATCCAGAGTAAGCTGCGGTGGTGCAGCGGTAGCATTGTTGCCTCACAGCAAGAGGTTCTCCTGTTCATTTCTTGACTGGAGTGCCTTCTGTGTGGAGTCTGCATATCCTCCCGGCTGTTGAGTGGCGTTCTAAAGACATGAGTGAATGGGCCTGCCTTTGTTGAAGGTTGGACGTTAGGCTGGCAACTCAGCACCATAAAAATCTACAGCCAATCATTAGTGGACCGGAGTTCTGCTGTGGCAACCCCTAACTGGGAAAAGACAAACAACATTGACTTATCTAGAGTGGCTCTAATGCTGGTTTCTCAAATATTTTTAAAACAGCAGCTATAGGTTCCACTGGGGAGTGGATTAAAATAATTGGTCTATAGATTTGGGAAAAATCATCAGTCTGTGTAGAATTCATGAAAATAAAAGTGAGGCTCAGTGTACATATGTAGTATTTTAAATCAGTTATTGTTTGTGTTGAGTTTTCTGTACATGATGGGATAAAAGAAAAGCATTTTCCTAAGACACTGGTTTCATCTATTGTAAAGGAATAATTGTGTAAATTGATTGCCTTTGAATTTATTTTTGGCAGTCTGCTCCATTTATTGAAATTTATTTTGCCATGATATATGCCATCTTATTTATTTATTTAACATTTGTTTACTGGGAAAGTCCTTCTTGGAATGAGACAATTTTCAGCAGAGGCCCGGGAAGAAATGCTCCAGTTGTATGTCTTGGAGTTGTAATGTTTGGTTCTCTGCTTGTATTTCTTCTTCTCTGAAGTTTCTTCTCGTGGATAAGGGTGATAATTGTTCTCTTCCATTTGTAATTAGTGGAAAGTATAAGCCTGACCAATTTGAATACTTTGGGCATTTTTTAGCCAATTTGCTGCATCTTGTTGGTAACTGCTTGGAAAGAGTCTGTGGTAAACTTGCTTCCTCCTTGCTAAAACCAGGTCATCAGTAGCTGATGGGATGGAATAATAATTGTACTCATGGTATCCAAGCTCATCTCTGATTTCTTTCATTTTTGTTGCTTAATAGTATTATCCAAATCTTGGCTAATCCTTTCATTTAAAGGCTGTGAATGAGACTCTGAACTCTTGATAAGTACTATTAATGTTCACTAAAAAACTAGAACACCTCAGGTTAAATAAAAAATCTGACACACACGTGCAAGCACATACAAGCTTATTTGGATGAGCTTTAATGTGGCATTAAAAATCAGTGGTCAATTGGATAACTGGAATAAGTCCAAACTCAGAATACTTGCAAGAGTATCTATCAAAATGATTTTTTTTCTCAAAATAAATAAATTGTCTTACTTTTTGGGGCTGGTAATCTATTTAAACTGACTCTTCTTGCTTATAATTCCCAAAAAAGAACCACCAACTTTATTTTGTATAACAACTTGTTAAATGTACAAAAATGATTCAGAGACTCATTGACTGAGCTGTCGCTTCTACAAAAAGAAACAAAAGTTTAGTTAGACGATATAGTTTGAAACAATGCTCACAAAGTCGTCCCTTTTTTAAAGTTTATACATCGGCAATTTAGGGCATTCCACATTGTCTACCTGACTCCCCACAAATTAGCTTATAAGGGCAAAGCTGCTCCACCAAGCTGATAGATTTGTGGTAATGACTTCACTGCTGATGCGTTTCAAATTTTATTTTTTCTACTAAAACATTGTAAAATATAAATTATTGCATGATAAATCTGAATGGTTTAACTTTTTGCTTGATATTATGTGTAACACTCAAACAAGATAATGCTATGATAAATTTAATCTGCTTATGGGTGCAATTTTTGTACTTAAATGTTGGACTAGAGGAGATGAATCATTCATAGTATAACACTGTTTTTTTTAATAAATTGAATTCCCTTCATGAAAATTCTTACAGAAATGTCTCTAGGTCACTACTAAATTAATTCCACTATGGTCTAACTGAACTTTTTTTGATTATTGAAATTTCATTACCTCCATGATCACATTTCTTGTTTTCACCACCTGTACTGCCATCTTCAATCATTCCCCCATGTTGTTCTTTGGACTTCCTATGTACATATTGAATGCTGTTTCATTTATGCATATAGTTTATAATCGCTGGTTTATTTGTCACAAGATGTTTCCTGTGATACTTTTTCACTGGTTGTGAAACAGATTCCTAATATGGACTGGTGATAACAAAGCTGATATTTACCTTATGTTTTTATTCCCTGTTGTTCCCATACTAGGACACTTTGGTTTTTGCCATATTTGTGTATGTTTCATGTAAAATGTTGCTAAATTATTAAAAATATAACCATTGTGACTGTCTTTAGAGGAACATATTAACCATTGGCCAACGCAGGATGCTACATGCATTAACTTTGCTATATGCTAGCAATATAGTTGTTTTTTTATAGCAGCAGAATCAGCAGTCTATGTTTTACTTTTAGATGAGGTATTCACATTCCATTATGGTCTATAACTTTGCTACTCAGATGAATCAGAAAATTCTTCATTACCATTAAGAAGCTGCAGATGCCCAGTGATGGAACTCTACAGTTATAGGTATGAGACATTGTTAGAAAAATCTATACATGCTGCTTAGAAAATATATTTACATACATGCTGCCTAGAAAAATATATTTACAATGTGTGCTGCTTAGGAAGATGTGTATTTAAACATTCAAACATATATAAGTTGTGTGATCAAATATATAGAGAAATGTGTGCTTTAGTTAGGAATAAATGTACTTAAATCCATAATAGAGAACAAAGTTTATGTAATGCATTTAATTCTGTCTTACTAGAATAATAGTAGAAATAAACCTGCATATTATTGCTTGAAGCACAAGCTGCAGTGTAATCAGAAATTTGACCTTGGCAGCTTGCAAGCACAGCCTGGCTCATGTCTTTCAAGTAAAGATTATTTTGCAAAGTTAGAAAATAATAAATCTGTTCGCATGTGTATCTTCTTTCCTGCTTCCACCAGGAGAATAGCACTATCTCTGATAGTGCGCAGCTGGGGAACAAGGAAAGACAAAGAGAGGCATTAAAGAAGACATACATCTATTGTATTCGAACTAATCTGAGAACCTTGAATTGGCTACATCCTCAGGAGGTCATCGTGACTGACCAGGTGCTTGCAAGGCTGTAACATTCTCATGGGAAAAAGACTTTTTGAAAAACACAAATTCAGCACTTTTTATGAATTACTATGATGTAAAGACCCTGTCACTGACCACGCCAGTGAGGTGGGCAAAACTGATAATGACATGTATAAAATGGTGCCTTTGTAAATAAAACTAGTCAAAGTTCTATACAACTTTGTGTATGGTTTTTTGCCTCCTAATGTACATTAGAGCTTTAAGATACTTGAGTTCTCCTGCATTATTGTTTGTTATTGATTGACATTGTTTTTGAATAACTCAATGATTTTACAGTCCGATTCTAACAAATTTATTTAACATTTTGGTCCTTCGATTTCCTTGGTAAGCTGCAGGTCACAGAGTGCATGAGTGCTAATAAATCTGCAGGAGAAGCTGCCGAAAAGAATGGTTCTTCTTAAAGTGAAAAGACCTCCGACTGAATTGTTGTGTGTAAAGAGGCTGTCCACTTTCTGATCTGTGGCTGAAAAGCGGAAGACTGGGCCCCAAGGAGAAACAATAAGAGCAGGAGGCTCAGGTAAGAAGAATTTCCCTCTTTGTCTTTGTTTTAGATCAGGGACCAGGTTACACTGTGCTATTGCTAAGGTTTGTGATAGCAGGGAGAGAGAGTCAAGTATTGTATCTTGAGTCATAGATCAGGGAATAACAAAGCAAAGTAAACAGTCATTCTAGACACTACTGTGGATATGGGGAAATAAGATACCACGTGGTACAAGAGAAGGGTTACGTAACAGTCTTTTTAAGACATGGAAAATCAGTGCACTAAGAGATCACGAGATCCGCCCCTAACGGATAAATTAAAGCATATGCAATTGCAGTAAGCAGATAATGTGAGATATTTTGCAAAATGTGTTAACAACTATAAATTTAATAGTAAACTAGATAAACTTTCACTAGTTAAACTCCTTAAACAAGCTTTAATCTGATGCAGGCCAGGCAAAAGAAAAACAGCACCAACTAGGCATACCTCAAGCACATAGGTGGATTGAGGAAGCAAATTGTAAAAAGAAAAAAAACAGAAGCTTAAAAAAATTCTGAAACATTTTTAGACAACAGAGTAAAAGGTCTAACAGACAGAATCTCAAAAAAATGAAAACTTAGAGCAGACTGGACTTGCATTAATTAATGCATACAACAGGGAAATGAGACAGTAGATGGATATTATGCTAGATCATTAAAATGCTTAAATAACAACAATTAAAAAATACATTTTTAAAAGGTTGCATTGCCTCTGTTAGTAGTTTTATTACAAGGCATATGATAAATCACTGAACAAGCAGGCTGCAAGCCTTACTTGAGTATGCTAGACGTACTGAAAGACACTTTAATAGTAAAAAGAAAAAGGGCACAAGTCTTCACTGCTGAAGACGGAGCTGAAGTATTTGTATTACAGTCAGGTAAAAAGGGCATCTAGCTAGGGACTATAAACAAAATAAGAAAGCAATGACAGAAGATAAAGGAGATGTGGACTGACTATATGATAGTGATAATAACCAAAAATCATCAGGAAAGGTTAATAAACAAAAGAAAATGTGAATGTAGTAGAGGGAATAGAGAAAGTACAAACAGATGTAGAGAATAAAATGAAAATAAAATTTTAGATTTAGCATTGTTGAGCCTGGAGCTCTACCTAGCAAATACAAAACCAGAAGTAACACTTCTGGTGGAGGGAAGAAAGGTCAAATTCCTGTGTGACTCAGGAGCGCCACGGACTTTGATATACCCTCCAAGTTACCAAAACATTCTAAATCACCTGATTATATATTAGTAAAAGCAGCAAATGGACAGCTATACAGGGAACCACTTTCCCATAATATAGCAATAACTGACCCTGTTTCAGGTATGACTCAGAAAAGTAAAATTGTAGTTTCTGCAAAAATATCCAGTAAACTTACTGGGAAAAGACCTTGTGCAAATATTTGGCATAACAGTAGTTCCTACCATGCAGGGTATGGAAGCACAAAGACAAATGAATGCTCTTGTGGTGTGATCAGAGGGTGAAGCCTATTATTGGTACAGCCAGGACCTAGTTATGATTGGTCCAGGGCAGTAACCAAAGAACTGATAAACGTAGCCATCAGTAAGGTACCCTCCCTTGACACTGATCAGCAGCACTTGTTACATTGTACTCCATACTACTGTAGCACACCAGGACCTAATAAAAATATAAGTAAAAATCCTGCTGACAAATTAATATTACAAACTTTATGCTGGGATACTGAGGGAAACAGTGTAGTAAGCTGTTCATTACCTCAGGAGTTCATGAGATTGTATAAGTCCAATAGACTGCCACATGTCAGCTTGACAAAAAAACAAAAGTGTTAAATGGGCAGACTTAGAAAAAAAGGTAACAAAATGGGAAAACAGACTGATTTAAAAATGTCAGGACAAGGGATATAAAACAAAACTGAATTGGTTGACACAGACACATACAGCTGTACACTTGCAATCTAGTAAGGACAGCTGATTAGCATTTTTATTAAAAGAAAAAGAAAAGGCCTTGTGTAAAGTTCCAACAACTCTGTGGTCAACAGGCAAGTTAAATGTAGGGCTTATTCAAGCAGCAGGACCAGTTACAATTACCCCAAAGTCAGCTTTTAGACCACAGAAAAACAATACATTTTGGGAAAGAATGCAAAAGTAAAAATTAAGCCTATAATAAGCAGCATTACTCAAAAAAGGAGTACTGGTAGAAACTCCTGATTCACCATGTGATACACCCCTATTTCCTGTTAAAAACAAACGGGAATGGCAGATGGTACAAGATTTATAAGCTGTAAATAATGCAGTAATACCTAAAGCACCCACGGTGCCAGACCCACATACCTTGTTAAATGATTTAAAGCCACAACAGAAGTATTTTACTGTGGTAGATATAAGCAATGCTTTCTTTTCAATACCTATACATCCTGATAGTCAATATTGGTTTGCATTTACATTTCAGGGTAAAAGGTATACATACACTGACTACCACAGGGATATTGTGAGAGCCCAATAATATTTGCACAAAAAAATGGCTAGCAACCTGGCAGGGTCTACCCCACCAGAAAGTAGTCAAATTTTACTTTATGTAAATGACATCTTGCTAGCAGCACCCAGCAGCAGTGCAGGGTGAATACAGTAGCATTGTTAAAATTTTTAGTAATACAAGGACACAAAGTAAACAAAAGTAAGTTACAACTTTGGGAAAAAAACACAGGTTAGATACCTGGGATATGTGATATTCAATAAAGATAAAATACTAGATAAGGGGAAAGAAAAAAGGGAAAAAAAAACAGCAATTTTGCAAGCACCCAAACCAACAACTAAAAAAGAAATGATGTCTTTCTTAGGTACAACTAATTTTGTTGGAACTGGGTACCAAATTATTTTACAATGGAAAACAAAAGCAGAAATGGCTTTCTGCAGGTTGAAGCAGTTAATAGCTTCTTCATTAGTTTTAAGACTTCCAAGTTATCACAAACGTTTTTTAGACCATAGATTGTAAGCAATGGTACATGACATCAGTATTAAAGCAACAACATGGGGATAAGCAATGCCCCATAGCTTACTATTCATTACAGTTAGACCCAGTGGTGCAATCTTTGCCTCACTGTGTACAAGCAGTAGTTGCAGCAGCAATGGCAGTACAGGCTTCAGCCTCAATGGTGTTATTCCACCCTCTCACATTGAGAATGCCTCATGCAGTTGCAATAATTCTGCCACAAGAAAAGTTGCATACCTTTCTCCTGCTAGACATCTTTCATGTATGACCATACTGCTGAGTCAACCTCATATAAACAGTTAGCTTTACCTAGACAAGATCTTACAGATATGCCCTTGGATAATGCTGAGGTGACATATTACGTGAATGGCTCATGCAGAAGGGGTCCTACAGGAAAAATCTGGTGGGGTATGCAGTAGTTACAGACACTAAAAATTTAGAAGCACAAACTTTGCCACACAACTTGTATGCTCAAGCAGCAGAACTGGTAATTTTGACAGGAGCATGTATTTTAGTAAAAGGCAAAAAAGTAAACATATATACTGATAATCAGTATGCTTTTTCTACAGTGCATGTGTTTGCACAATAATAAAGAAAATAGAGGGATGATTACATCCAGTGAAAAACCTATTAATCATGCGCAATTTATTTTGGAGCTATTAGAATCTATTCAGTTGCCTACCAAAGTAGCTATTTGTAAATGTGTAGCTCATACAAAACAACAGGATAAGATTTCGTAATGCACGAGCTGATGCAGCTGCAAAGCAAGCAGCCTCAGACTCAGGAACTTTATTTTTTTTTTTTTTAATGAAAAATTACAGCCCTTTGAGATTTTAAATTTAGACATGTTAAAAACAATGCAAATGCTTACTACAACAGCAGAAAAACAAAACTGGGTAAAACAAGGTGCAATTTTTAAGAATGGACTGTACATTTCCAAAGGGAAAAAACAATATTACCGACTAATTTATTTAGAGATGCAGCTTTGTTGAGCCATGGGCAGAGCCATGTCTCAACAGGGGGGATGGTACAGTTAGTAAATAAAATATTCCAAACATATGGATACATAAATTATACAATAAAATTTTGTGCAGCTTGTCATACTTGTAACAAGCACCATGCACAAGGAGAATTTAAAACAAGCAAGGGAGTTTCCTACACCACCATATCCATTCCATACTATTTGTATGGACTTCATAGAGTTGAATAAATGTGAAGGAAAGAAATACTGTTTAGTGATCATAGATATGTTTTCAAAATGGGTAGAAGCTTTTCCAACCAGGAATCCAAATGCAGCAACAGTGGCAAAGGCCCTAGTAAAGGAAATAATTCCTAGATTTGGCATACCGGAAAGAATCTATAGTGGCAATGGGACACATTTTGTCAATCAGACAATTCAACAACTTGGGAGATTTTTGGGATTTCCTTAAGGAATCACTGTGCTTACCACCCACAGTCAGCAGGACTGGTGGAGAGGTACAATGGGATTTTAAAAAAAAAAAAACAAGTTAAGAAAGTTGATGAGTAAGACTCAGAAGAATTGGATTTGCTGTTTACCTCTAGCATTGCTGAGCATGAAAATAGTAACAAATGTAAAGGGTTTGATCCCCTTTAAAGTAGTATTTGGAAGGGCATATTATGTGCCTCAGTAAAAGCACTCATGCCTGCAGGGCTGGAGGCTGACAGTTCACTAGCTAATTAAATAAAGAAACTGTTATGAATAAATCTGTTTTGCAGTTTAACTCTTTTCAGACAAAAGAACTTTCAGCTGAATAAAAACTTTGTGACTGATACACAAGGGCAAAATGGCCAAGAGTAAAGAAGACAAAAAAGCAGAGCAACCCAAGAACTATTGCATAATTATTTTAACTATGTATTTGTTAACTATAAGTGTGACAATTTTTCTCTTATTGTGGTTTTTCCTGCACTCAACCACACAAGTGAAAGTGAGAAGACGTGATGAACTGTTTATAGACTGGCATCCAAATTTTAACACGTACCTGGCCATGAAGCAAGTGTATACAGAAACTATGCACATTTCAAATTGCTGAGTTTGTACAGCTATACCAACAAAATATGATAGACTTTAAGGTCCTCTGTCCCTCTGGGGATAAAATGAGACTTTGGAAAGTTTTTTTTATACAGAAACTGTGAGATCACAGGACAAAATTGCTTTATTTTTACCTGTTCACACAAAAAGGAGTTGTATGTCTCTACAGAAGTAATACTCTCCAGGTGGGCTGGAGTAATGGTAATATAACAATGTCTTATAAATGTTACATTAAAGTCAAAAGTGGGGGTACTGTTTGTAATACTAACCATGATTCATATCTGAGTTCAATGAAAACTACATTAAATGCAGTATGTGACAATCCAGTCTTAACTAAGCAATTGTCTATTAAGAATAGAAAATGTTTCATGCAGGGATAACACGTATCAGTACCAAAGTAATGATTTTATTTGTGGGAAAAAGGCATATAAATGGTTACCTGAGAATTGGTCCGCAGTTGTTTTTGGGTTATCTGGTTTCAGCAATAAGACATACTGCAGAATTACCTTTGGGTAAAATACGAAACGTAAGGAAAACAGCTCGAGAATCTGAAGGTCCAGTGAAAAAAAAAAAAACCTGTGAATCCAGTTGGTAAAATCAAGCTGGTTGAAAAGGCCATAATTCAGTGAAAGACAAAAGTAAATTGACTCATATGAACTTGGGCAACAGTGTTATATCCAGGGCAGGAATACCACCAGCCTATGGAGCAGTCAAATCGATCTGGGAGCTGAGGAAGCTGTCAAAAAGTCATGAGCAATGCAACTTTTTCCACCCTAGAATTGGTGACTAATGAACTGAATGCAATAAAACTGTTGTGCTACAAAATCGAATGGCTCTTTACTTCACCCTAGCGGCAAGAGGTGGTACACGAAGAAAAATGCTGTGCATTCCAGACAACCAATATGAAATCAATGACCACCTAGAGGTAATTCAGCAAGTATCAGCAATGACTAAACCAGGCCCAAACCCACTGACGGACTTTTTCCAGAATCTGTTTGGGGTGGGGTTCCATCCTATTAAACATTTAATTGCTATTTGTGTGGGTATACTCCTAATAGGAACATGTGTTTACTGTGAAATTCCCTGCATGAAAAGATTAATCAAAAATTTGTTGATATATCTGCTACTGAAACTTTTACTAAAGTGTTGAAATTAAAAGATTAATTTCAAATGATGCTTTTTCTGAAATATAAAACCAATGACTTACTTAGCTGAAAGCCCTTGAAAAGGAAAGGCTGAGGAATGAAATAATATTGTTTATGTTTCAAACAGAATAAAATGCATTAACAGGAGGGAGAATGTTAGAAAAATCTATACATGCTGCTTAGAAAATATATTTACATACATGCTGCCTAGAAAAATATATTTACAATGTGTGCTGCTTAGGAAGATGTGTATTTAAACATTCAAACATATATAAGTTGTGTGATCAAATATATAGAGAAATGTGTGCTTTAGTTAGGAATAAATGTACTTAAATCCATAATAGAGAACAAAGTTTATGTAATGCATTTAATTCTGTCTTACTAGAATAATAGTAGAAATAAACCTGCATATTATTGCTTGAAGCACAAGCTGCAGTGTAATCAGAAATTTGACCTTGGCAGCTTGCAAGCACAGCCTGGCTCATGTCTTTCAAGTAAAGATTATTTTGCAAAGTTAGAAAATAATAAATCTGTTCGCATGTGTATCTTCTTTCCTGCTTCCACCAGGATAATAGTTTGTGCACTATCTCTGATAGTGCAGCTGGGGAACAAGGAAAGACAAAGAGAGGCATTAAAGAAGACATACATCTATTGTATTCGAACTAATCTGAGAACCTTGAATTGGCTACATCCTCAGGAGGTCATCGTGACTGACCAGGTGCTTGCAAGGCTGTAACATTCTCATGGGAAAGGACTTTTTGAAAAACACAAATTCAGCACTTTTTATGAATTACTATGATGTAAAGACCCTGTCACTGACCACGCCAGTGAGGTGGGCAAAACTGATAATGACATGTATAAAAATGGTGCCCTTTGTAAATAAAACTAGTCAAAATTCTATACAACTTTGTGTATGGTTTTTTGCCTCCTAATGTACATTAGAGCTTTAAGATACTTGAGTTCTCCTGCATTATTGTTTGTTATTGATTGACATTGTTTTTGAATAACTCAATGATTTTTACAGTCCGATTCTAACAAATTTATTTAACAGACATCTAAATTACTGTATGGCAGTCCTCAAATATCAAAATGAGAGTATTTTTATTTAGGCTCCAAAGTACAACTGCACATTTTTCTCAGTCATGAGTTCTATGACACCTACATGTATCTTACACTGGCAATAACAGTCATGGGCATCTACAGACAATAAGATTAGCAGCTGCACTCTTTACTGCAATGACAGCAACTGCCTAATAAGGAGGGCATCACATGATATCCCACATGTATCTTTGTCTTATGTGATTCTTAGAAATGCACTGGGCTATACATTACAGCTACTGTTTGATATCAGATAATGGCTATGGTTCCTGCCAGTCGTGTTTTTGTTACAGTTATATAACCTACAGCTTTGACAATACAGACAGATTGCAAGAAACACTCAGAAGCTACAAAAATGAACTAACTGCAGTCTTTAATAACAGAAAAAGTTTCAACCACCAAAGTTTTCACAGATAGTTTATAAAACTCATTGCTGATATGATGCTGCCATACTATTATTTATTAATACAGCATCTTGTTTCAGCATACTTCATGCTTATATAAAAGTCTTATTTTCTGGTATGTATGTACACAAACACAGACACACACACACACACATGCACGCACATATTTATCTGCTGGTGTATAGTGATGAAACCCTAGCTAAGAATGACATGGCGAAACTGACTCACCTCTTTTTGGGGGGGCAGAGAATAAGGGGTATACACCTGGTCATGATTATTGTGAGAGAATGCCTGGTGGAGAATGATGCCAAGGTGTTGTTTGCAAGGCAGGGTCAGGTCTAGTTGATAACATATATGTGGAGGCATGTAACATGTGCATGTATCACAAAGGTATATTGGCCACCAAACCCTTGGATGACTCAGGCATATACAAGGGCTGTTAGGGCATTAGAAATCATCTTAACAGATAGTACTCCTCCTGACTGGACCAACTCTCACCTCTAGGGGAATGAATGGGCCTTAGGACTGTCTTTCTAGGAAGAAAAAAATGGGCCAATCCAGCATTAGGATGAAGACTTGATGTTTGGGGGAGGACCAACGCAAACTATATATTACGTATGCTGAGATTTACTCACATCTGGATTGAGGTTTGGTCACTTGGTCTTTGCCTTCATGACAAGCCACATTAGATATAAGTAAACAATGCATAACCCACACCCAGACATGTCATATTACTACAGTGCATGGCTCTGTACTGGGCACCCAGTTGATGAATAGCAACACCTGATATGCCAAGCTCTTTCACTGCTTTGGCAGGCATTAATTTTGCTCCAGTCATGAAACATTACATGAACCAGATAAGCTTATTCTGAAGGCATTACAAAGCAGTATTATTTGGGTTAGGTATCTCAACAATGACAGTTAGTGTATGTACAGTATGAATTCTTTGTTGAATGTTCAAACCCATTACTGATCACATACAAAGGTATCCATGGCAAGTGTATCCTCCAAGGAGGATACAATCTGTAAGACAAAGTTTTTAAAGAGAAAGAATTTCAATGTCATTTGGAAATGTTGCTTCACTGTGTAGGAGGGGAAGTAGTCAATGGCTAAAAGGTCTATTTAATTTGCAAACTGTAAGAAGGTAGAACAGAGTAGTGCTGTATTCTGCTCCAAGCTCAGAACATAAATCAGAAGGCCATCTACAATAAGATGGAACTTATAGGCTTTCCACTCTGAAGCACCCTTTGATTTCATCCTGAGGGATTTCCTGCCCTGGTGGCTGTATGTATTGTTCAGTTAAATGAGGGGCAAAGGACATCTCCATCTTTTCGTTATATTTCCTGGATCTAGACAAACTTTTTGAAATAATCTGTCTTTAATATCTGTCTTTAATAATTGGCTTAGTTTCTGGTGTCATTCTAAAGGGGTGCAATATTTGTCTGTGTGAAGGAGATGGTCAACAGTCCATGCTGCTTTGCCAGTTATGGTCTGCACCTCTCCCCTCTAGGCTTTCAAATATATTACCTAAAACAATGTCTTCCCCCATAGTGCCTTTTTTAGGCAATGCCAAACTGAAAGTACTTCTGACATAGCAAATCAAAACCAAGAAAATCTAAAGGTATTACTGCTCAATGCTAGGAGTCTAAACAAAAAACTCCACTCCCTAGAATCTCTCTTTACCCTACGGAATGCTGATGTCTGTGCAGTCACTGAGAAATGGTTTAAAACCACGGTGAGCACACTAACAGTGTTAGGTTATAATGCCTTCCACACACTTAGGCCGGCTACTTCAGAGGCAGGGAGTAAAGGTGGAGGTGTCTTTATTTACATCAAAGATAAATGTGTTTCAAGGATGGTCAAATAGGGCAATGTACTTGAGCTGCTCCATGTTCAAATCACCATAGGCAAAATCCAGTACCACTTCCTTGCAAGCTATAAGTCCCCCTCTATGACCCTGGAAACCCATACCATGTATTTAAACTTATTAGAAACACTAACCATCCAATCCAATACCATATTCATAGGTGATTTTAATTACTCCACTATTAACTGGGAATCCTATACAACACCAAACGTGCATGCACAGAGTTTCCTGGATTTTGCAAACACAAACTCCCTGGACCAGATAGTCAGTACACTAACCAGGAGTGCAACCCTACTGAATCTGGTCCTCATTAATATGGGAGAGTGCTGCACACCCCATACTGTAATGCCTTCCCTGGTAAGGTCAGACCACAAAATGGTCTCCTTTGAAGTAAAAATAAAATCTGGATCCCCAGCTTAACCCAGAATATTCAGGAACTATTCTAAGGCTAACCTCCTGCTATAAAGTGAGAACCTGGCAAAAATTTAAGCCCACATATCCCTGAGAACACTGCTGGCTATGGAGAACTGTTCACAGAAACCATGTGCAAGCATGTTAATAGCTGCAAAGAGGCAGCTGTACCCAACAGGAAGAAGTACAGAACTAACTCGAAAAACAAGTCTCCCTGGTGGAATCACAAAATCAGTAGGCTGCATAACAAGGGGAAGAAAATCATGACACAAATTAGGAGGTGCAGCAGGATAAAACCACTCTCATCAAACTAAACAAACAACTCAGAGGAGAAATAAAGTCTACCAAAGACATATTTGAGGTATGTTTGGACTCGCAGGCCAGGTACAACCACATAGCATTCTTTAGCAATGTCCACAACCTCAAAGGCAATACACAAATGTGTGCAGAGCTTATTGTAAATGGAGCCACCTATACTGAGCCAGAAGACATAGCAAACCTCCTGCCTGATAAATTCATCTCCAACTTTACCACTCTCTCCCCTTCAACCTTCTCTCAGGAAATATCATAAAATATAACTACCCCTACTATCACTAGGGAACAGGTCCTTAATGCTCTCTCTAAGATAAAAAACACTGCATCAATGGACCCAGACAATATCCCCAGGATGCCTTCTAAATAGCATGAAACATGACCTATCAGGGCCTCTGGAATTACTATTTAACTGTAACCTCCAAACAGGTGTTGTGCCTCATGAATGGAGAAAGGCAACAGTCATCCCTCTGCACAAAGGTGGGCCATCTACAGACCCTGGAAACTACAGACCCATAAGTCTCACTAGTCTTATATGTAAAGCCATGGAAAGAATTATCATGGAGATGATGAGAGATTCACAGAGATATAGTAAACCTCCAAACACTGGACCCAACCCAGTTTGGTTTCGTCAAGGGCAGATCATGCCTAATCAACCTGGTGGACTTCTTTGAGAAGGTCACCAAAGCAATGGATGAGGGCAAACTTGTTCACATGGCTTACCTTGACCTGGCCAAGGCATTTGACACAATACCCCACTCAGGCATTGTTGACAAACTCAGGAGGTTTGATACAAACCCGTATGTCACCCAGTGGATAACCAAATTTCTCACAGACAGGACTCAGGAAGTTAGAATTGGGGTGTCCACCTCTACAAAGAGGCCACTCACAAGTGGAGTCCCTCAGGGAACAGTCCTTGGACAGCTCCTTTTTGGCATTTACTTCTCAAAAGTAAAGGCCAATGTCAGTGATCTCTGGATGATTAAATTTGCAGATGATTGCAAATTAGGAGCTGTCATTAAATCTCACACTGACACAAATGTTCTCTAGGAGGGGTTGACATAGACAAACAACTGGTGTCAGAGCAATGGACTAAAACTAAATGCCAAAAAATGCATAATAGTATCCTTTGGGAAGTCATCCATCCTTAGTAACTATCATATTGACAACACACCCCTTAGAACTGACCCACTACTCAGGGACTTAGGGACACAGGTAGATAGTAATCTAGCCTTTGCCCATCATGTGTCTACACTGGTGAGGAAATCTTTCTATATTGCACAACTTATAAACAAAAGTATGGCATCAAAGTCCAAGTAAATCATTGTTCCACTGTATCTGGCATTCATTAGACCTGTCATTAAGTACAATGCCCCATTTGGTAAATACCTGACCAGGCATATCCAACACAGAGAATGTTCTCAGGGCTTTCTCACTAAAGGAATACATTGCATAAGTAACATGTCCTATGCAGCCCCACCTCAAGGTCCTATCCCTGTACTCTCTCTCCTACCGACTGTTGAGAGGGTATCTATGCCGGGGATACAATGCATTGTCAGACCCTACCCTGATGGACCTCCTGTATATCTGCAAAACAAACAGCACCAGAATTACCTGTTCTAAAGACTTAAACCTTGCCTGTGATATAAATAGGACCTAATGGAGAGACAGGTATATATATCCCAGAGACTACTCCTTTTCTGGAACAGGCTCCCTATCCATGTAAAACAGAGTTGTTTCCAAAATCAGTTCAAGTGTAACTTGGACAATTGTATGGGGAACAAGAAAGTCATCCCTGTTTTTTCACCTATGTCTATAATGGACACAGGCAGTCTATAAATGGTTCATCTCCCGGACCCTTGCTTGTAAATGTTTCATCTTCCAAGCCCCTGGTAACACTTATCAAGGGTACTAGAACTTTTCAGAGATTTGCAATGCATGGCTAGGGTTAAAAAGGCCCTTGTGGTCATTAGCCTAGTACATACCTACGAACCTATTAACCTATGTGTGCCAGAGAGATATTCCACCAAATCTAAGTGTAACTGAATTGGACTTCGGCCTACAGAGGAGTCAGCAGACATATGCAAGGAAGCATCTTCAGTTTTATTTGGACTTCCCCGAGAGACTGGATACAGAATGCAGATCTATTCTCCAGTAGCCATCTAGGCCAAAGACCCTTAAACAAAGAGAATATGCTACGAAAGGACTTATGGAGACTGTTATGAACTTTTTTGGACTAACCAATGATGCTTGAGTTGCATGACTGATATTTGCTAAACTAATTTACTTTTACTGCTCTAGTGTAAGTTCATCTTTATTGATTAATGCCTACTCAACTAATTTATTAATTTAAGTTTAATATCATAATAAATTCTATTTTCTTACAAAATTCAACCTGGGCATGCCAGCTGTTTTAATTTTCGCATAATTGGAACCTAGAACAATAAGTTTTAGAAGGGGGAAAATAAGTGTAAGCCAGCTTATTCTCATCCACAGACTAATGCAGTGGTTATAATATAAAATGTTATTGTCCATCCCAGTCACTCTGACAAAACCTGTTTCATTGCTTCACTGTTTCTCAGTTAAGTCTTAATAAATCAGGCCTCCTCTGCCCTTCCAAACCTGATATCATTTCCTTCAAGAGGTTTGCCTTCTGTTGTTTTGTATTCCTCACACTTCACCTTCATCTGAAACATCTGTCCTTTAACATAACTCCATCACTAATGCACTGGGAGCCCTTCTTGATTAATCAGTCTTTAGAATGACACTTACTTTGCCCCTCATCTTAGTCAGCAGTAATTATTTCATGTGAAACATGCTCTGTAACTTCCACATTTCAATATAACATGTCTTTAAAATAGGACCCAACTAATTTCTCCCCAGAAAAAAAAATCCTTTATCAGGATCTCCTCACTTCATGTCAACCCATCTTACCAAACCATTCTTAGACAATTAATAAACATTTGCAGATTTCTTAATATTTTTTTTTAAATGTGATGACATATCACTTGCTGAGCAATTGCTAAATGAAAATCCTCTAGAAACAGTATAAGCAGAAAACTGAGTAGTTTCCATCAAGTAAAGTTTAGCTTATGTAATAGATCCCCTATGTACCCATTCCGCTTCTTCAGTAAACCATTCCTTGGGCGAAGACTTAAAGGAGTTACATATGGGTGACATTCTAATTGGGGCGGTAAGCTGCCTCTGCAGTTAACGTAGCACAATAGCACCCTTGCTTCACTCTGATATTACTGTAAGTATGCCACCTTTCCCCCACAGGGCAACAATGACTATATATATTTGTACACACACAGCACGTAAGGCAGTTGAGACTTGTCTTATCCGATTCCTGATATACATATGCCAGAATTATAATAGGATAGCAGTGTCATTTCTACCTCATTGGCACTATGGGCCTGGATTTACAACACTGTAGGCCAGACTGGGACCCATAATGTGGTAGGACTGTAGGGCCTTATGATGCCAGTCACAAAATACAATGCTCAGATGCATTAGTAAACAGAAATGAGTAATGTCTGAGAAGAATATTCTAAAAGAGGATGAATCTTTTTCAAGAAATTTGTTAGTTTATGCTCATAAATCTGCCAATATGTTGCATCTGATAATCTTCTAACATATTTATTTTTTATATCCAAAATGTAGTGTCTCTTGAAAAACAAAAGGAATTATACATAGATGTTTTTAATCCTTGTTGACTTTCCATATTTCACTATAAGCTAGGCCCCAGCAGGTGTAAATAACAAAACTCAATGTTCATTCTGCATCATTCCTGGGAAATGCAAATAAATGAATGAATGGAAGCAAAATCTGTTAACCAGAAGGGAACAGTGGAAATTTAAAAGACTTAAAAAATGTCTTGTAACCTTATGTGCCTGTGAACCACATGGTTTGACTGTTGAAGAAACAGTAGATCACTAACACTCTCAGGGGAATTCCTCACAGCAACAGCATGAGCATCTACCTATTTTTTAGGTGATCAGCAGTTTAATACTAAAATTCAGAAGATTTTAAAATAACGGCCAGAGCCAGTTACAGGATTTAAATAAGTTGTACTGGTCAACAGAAAACAGATTTCATACATTTAGAGTCTGATATCTCTCATTTATCTGTGCATGAGGTACACAAGTCAAAAATATATTTTCTGTTATTTTAAATATGAAGAGATATACTGATCCCCCAGCACCAATCATATTTACATAACAATGCAGTACTCATGCATGGAACACTAATGGCTTATGTTATAGAGTGTGCTACAATTCACTTCAAGTTTAATTTCTGAACATTTCTAATATTCTCAGTTTTCAGAAGGCTGTTTACAATACATATATTGTGCTTCTAAAATATTTCCCAACACATGCTGACTGTTTTATCAAAAATTATGATTTTAAATATTTTTATCATGCATCTTACCTAATGCTCACCATTTATATTTGTAATCCAGCGTTGTTAATCCCGCATCAAGTCAGAAATGAGTGGTGATTCCTCACCACAGAACATTCAGCCTAACAAATCTCCTCAAAAACTATTGTATGTTAAACATACTCTACCTGTAAACATGTCTGTTAACTGTAACTAGATCACCACCAACTATCTCTCCTGCTAGATCTCAACCCTGCTGCCTACCTAAATTACTTCTTTGTCCCATTGTTTTATCCTTAACTTTTTTCACAATCTATAGCCATAATTAAACAGTGCTAGCACCTACTTACAGTTTATTTGATTGTTTTTCTACAGTTTTCTTCATTCTGGTCCAACCCGCTCTGTTTCACCCTTGCTACATTTGGGCTCACTCCACTCCCCTACTCTACCCCCAAATACCACCCACCCCATCACTTGTACATTTATTCTCAACATAAACACACACCCCACCTCAAACAACCAATCACAGTGGTTCAAACATCTCTCAGTCCCACTACTCTCAATCAATACTACCTTACTGTAACACGGCTACACCTATTTCCTCAAACTCATGCCCAACTATCAATAACATCATGCTCTTATCTGTACCTCTCTTTAAACTTCCACCTGGATTACCCTATTACTACTTACTGCCTATCATTCCTTCCAGAAAAACACACACCTTACTTACCTTCACACTACATTTCCATCTACTTACTTCTTCCTTCATTTAATTAAATTCATGCAGTCTTTGCACCTTTATTAACACATCCATTTATTACCAACACTTTCTCTCCTAGGTCATCTTGCTTCTCTAATCCCATTCTCTCACCACTTACTCCTCCCAATAACAGAACCTACACCCCATTTCTCTTCTTACTGTTATACTCTCTCTCAGCTTCCTTCTTTACCACACTCTTTCTCACTTTTTCCTCTTCTTTTAATCAGTCCTTATCATATATCCCTCTCCTGCTCATCTATTATAATGTCTACCAGCAGCCACATCTCTCACCCACAACTTATTCACTTCACACACTCAGCTTCTCTCTCCTCATACTCATTAACTGCCTAACATCCCTCCAATTCCAACTACACAACTACCACACCTCCCACACTATAACTAGTCCTCTCATCCCATAAACATCACACTCTAACATCAAAATTGTCCCTGAACTCTAAAACTTAACCTAAATAGGTTATTTCCCATACAAATTCCTTCAACTAAACTTCAAATCCGACATACTTCTCAGATATTACAGTCTCCTATCTAAACTCACTACCATCCAAACTTGCATGTCCACTTGCCTAAAACTCAGTAAGTATATCCACCCTAACCCAGGACCTATCCACTCTTTTCCATTACCTACTGCTCCTTCCCCCTCCCCTCCAGTGGTATTCTTACCCCTCAAAGGCTCTAACCTTCTGCTACTCAATATGAAGTATAGTCAACAAACTCCAAGATTTCCATGCTGCCATACCCCTATATAGCTCCAATATCACTGTACTAACCGAAACCTGGCTAAAACCCAATATCAACAGCAATGAAATTCTCCCCCAGGATAAAATATACACAGATGTGACAGAAAGAATAAGCAGGGTGGGGGAGTAGGTATAATGTTTAAGCAAAACTGAAAACTGGAACTTATTAATCCACCCAACCTCCCTCCTACCAATTTTGAACTATTATGCTCTAAACTCAAACTTAACTCAAAAAGCATGTAATAATAACTGCAATTTACATTCCCCCAGGTAATAAACACAACTTAGTTGAGGAGATTATCCTCTGGTTATCCTTATCCTTCTCAGAGGAAACTATTATTATGGGTGACCTCAACACTGATTGGCTATCTCATAACTCAGATATCACCACAAATTTCATCAATCTACATGGCTTCTCCCAGGTTATTCAAAATCCTACTAGAATAGACAAAGCCACTAAAATTGAATCAATACTTGATTGGATACTCAGCAACAAGCCCTCCCTTGGTTTCAAGTCAGGCTGTCTCCCTGATGGTATCAGTGACCATCTCCCCACTTTCTTACTCAGACACCATATAAATCCCACCAGACAATCCCACCTAATTCAAAAGAAAAAGAACTTCAATACGCAAACATTCTTATCTTTTCTTCATCTCAGTGACTGGTCCCCACTTACACGCTGCTGTTGACTACTTTAATAACACCTTCCTTGCAGCTTTAGACACATTTTCTCCATGCAGAACTACTTGAATAAAGTCTCACTATGCCCCATGGCTATCTAATGAAACTAAAAATTTACTAAAACATAGAGACAAAGCTTGGTCTCCCTGACTTACCGATAACAATCTAGCCAATCTCAGTCTTTACAAACAACTTCACAACAAAGCTAAGTCCCACATCAATTTAGCAATTCCAATGACTCCTTTTCCTTCCACCCTATCCAGACATCCATCATAAAAAAATTCTCGCCAAACTAAAACCTACAGCCCTTGCAGCTGATAACCTACCTACTAAATTCTTAAAAAATAGCTGCCACAGCTATTGCCTATCCTGTAGCTATCTTAATTAACCATTTCATCTCAGAACAGTGTATCCTCACAAACTGGAAAATATGCTTATCCCCACAAGCTGCAAAATATCTCACATTCTTCTCTTACACAAAGGTGGAAACTCCATTGATTTCTTTAACTATAGACTCATTGCTATCCTACCCCCTTTTCCAAAATTCTTGAAAAATGTATCCACATGCAGCTCTTAAATTACCTGTTATCCAATAATTTCTTATCCAACACACAACATGGGTTCTGCCCCCACCATAGCATCACAACTGCCCTCCTAAGCTTTACCAACACCATTAACCACCACAGAAATAACAGACAGTCTGTCTCCTCTGTCTTCTTAGTCTCTGTATAGCCTTTGTCACAGTTTCTCACAGGAAACTCCTTGATGAGCTTACATCTCTAAAATTTAGCTTCTCTACACAAGCCTGGTTTTACAACTACCTATCTGGCCAGCAGCAAGCTGTCAAATGGCAACAGGAGCTCTCTTCCACTTTTACCTGTCACCCTAGGTGCTTCTCAAGGTTCTATACTTGGCCTACTTCTTTTCAGTATATTCACTAACCATCTACAGTCTTCAGCTTCACTAGCCTCCTTGGTCCAATATACGGACAACTCTACTCTAATCTGTAAAACTCCTTCCCTCATCCAACTAAGCAACTAAGCAGTATAACCCAACAGGCCTTCCTATCCATTGAGTCTTAGCTATCTGATTTACATCTCTTACTGAACACCTCCAAAACCAAATAGGTTCATAGGTTCATAGGTGTTTACTAGGCTAATGACCACAAGGGCCTTTTTAAGCCTAGCAATGCATCCCAAATCTCTGACAAGTTCTGATACCCTTGATAAGTGTAAGCATGGGCCTCAGAGATGAATCATTTACATGTAACTTGTGTCCATTAGAGACATAGGTGCCAAACTAGGGATGACTTTCTGGTTTCCCATCCAATTGTCCAAGTTGCACTTGAAGTGGGTTGGGGAGGAACTCTGCTTCACATGGATGGGGAGCATGTTCTATAAATGCTGTAGTCTCTGAGATACATACCTATCTCTCCAGCAGGTCCTATTTATATTACAGGCAAGGTTTAAATCTTTAGAATGAGTAATTCTGGTAGTGTTTGTTTTGTGGATATGCAGGAAGTCCATCAGAATGGGGTCTGAAAATGTCCTGTATGCCAGGCATAGATCTCCCCCTCAAAAGCCTGTAGGTGACAGAATACAGGGATAAGGCATTGAGATGGTGTGCACAGGACATTTTACTTATGCCCTGTATTCTTTTAGTGGGAAACCTCTGTGGACATTCTAGTTCATAGGTTCATAGGTTCATAGGTAAGTACTAGGCTATCTGCCCGAGGGCATCTATAATCCTAGCCAGAATGTGTTGGCTTTCACTGCCCCCTTAGATTAGTTCCCTGTGCCTCAGTCCAGCAGAGCCATTAGTTCCCTGTGCCTCTGTCCAGCAGAGCCACTGCAGTGATGCCTGGGGTAAATTTTCTGTTTCCCATCCACTCATCAAGGTTTCTCTTGAAAAATGTTAGTGAGGGGCTCTGCCTAATGTAGATTGGAATCCTGTTCCAAAGCATGGGGAGTCTCTGGGACAGGACTCTATCCCTCCAGCATGTCCTGTTTATCGTTGTGGTGAGGTTTAGATCCCTAGAGTGTGTGGCTCTTGGTGATTTGTTTTTTTGTAGGTGGAGCATGTCCATCAATTCTGGGTTGGAAATGGCCTTGTATGTCCGCAGAGATCACCTTTGAGTAAGTGGTATGCAACTGAGTACAGCTGGAGTTTCTTCAGTCGGGCTGCATAGGGCATATGTTTGAGGCCAGTAATCCTCTCTTCTGTGGTCTTTCCAGCTGTTGAAGGTGTCTTGTAAGATACATCCCAAATGGGGCATTGTACTCTATGATGGGTCTGATGAGTGATGAGTAGAGGGGCACAATAACCTATTTTATTCTAGGTGCAAACCCTTTTGTGATTAGGTGGGCCACATAGACGGATTTTCTAACCACCTTGGCAATATGATTATCAAAGGAGAGATTACTATCTACTTGGGTCCCCAGATCCCTTATTATATTTTCTGTATTTAGGGGATTACCACGTATGTGGTAGTTCGCGGGTACTTTGTTTTTTCCAAAGGGGATGACTATGCACTTTTTGGCATTTAGCTTGATGCCATAATTTTGACACCAGGTATCCATCTCAGTGAGACCCTTCTGGAGGATGTCTGTATCAGCTGGTGAGTCAATTATGGCCCCCAGTTTGCAGTTGTCTGCGAACTTGGTCAGCCATAGTCCTCCTGTGCTTGCCTGTACCTCTGAGAAGTATATACCGAACAGGAGGGATCCCAGGACTGAGCCCTGGGGGACACCACTTGTAACTGGTTTAGAGTTGGATTTAGAGCCTGCAACTCTCACCGCGTGGGTTCTATCCATGAGCCAATTGATAACCCATCTTGTGACATAGGGGTTTATGTTCAGGCTGGTGAGCTTGTCTATAATACCAGAATGGGGAATGGTGTCAAAAGTATTTGCGGGGTATAGGTAGGCTGTGTGGACCTCCTTTCCCTCATCTAAAGCCTTGGTAACTGTCTCAAAGAAGTCCACCAGGTTTAGGAGGCATGATCTTCCCTTAACAAAGCCAAACTGGGTAGGGTCCAATGTTTGAAGGTCCCCGATGTCTCTGTTAATGAATTCCATGATGATGCGCTCCATAGCGTTGCAGACCAGGCAAGTCAGGCTTATAGGGCGATAGTTCCTGGGGTCCGTTCTGGCTCCACCTTTGTGGAGCGGGATAATTGTTGCTGTGTGCCAGTCTATGGGCATGTACCTGTAGAGAGGCTGAGTTTGAATTGTGTGTTTAGGTGAGGGGTTAGTTCATTTTGGAGCTCATGTAAGACAGAGCCTGGGATACCGTCTGGTCCCACTGAAGCTGTATTTTTGGCTTTGGATAGGGCTCTTTTAACCTGTGTGTCAGTGATTGCCAGGGCACTACATTCTTCTGGTATGATTATGGGCCGTTTAGGGGGTGAGAGGGGGGTGAAATTTTCACTAAACCTGTCTGCCAGAATGTTGGCAATATCAGTTGGTTCAGTGTATTTTGTGCCATTTTGCACTAACTCAGAGCAGCTCTGAGAGTTTCCACTTAGGTTCTTGACATAGCTAAAGAATGCTTTGTGGTTATCTTGGAGTCCTTGGCAATTTTTCTTTCGAAGCTAGCCTTGGATGATTTTATGAGGGATTGTAGTTTCTTGCTGATACTAATCAAGGATGTCTTTCCTTCTTGGGATTTTACTCTTTTCTGCACTAGTTTCCTCCTTCTATTGTATAGCTTGTTTATGGCAGGGGTCCACCAGACTGATTTCCTTTTGTTGGAGGAGTGAGTCTTGATTTTGCTTGGGTTAGCACTATCCATGCATTCTTGCAGGTGCTCATAGAGTGCCTTTGTAAGGGATTCAGCAGCTTGGACAGTGTTTTCTTTAGCATGGGGGCTGTGAACCTTTCCATCTCGGTCTTAAGTAACGTGAAGTTTGCTTTTGAAATGTTTTTCATGGTGGTTTCCTTGATTGGGGGTGGGGGCAGAATGTGGATATCCAGAGTGATTAGTCTATGGTCTAATCTAACCAGCTAGGTTTTGTCCTCCGGTGTAGAACATCGGTCGCCCATGTTGGTGATGACCAGGTCCAATATGTTGTCACCCCTGGTGGGGGTGTTGACCAGTTGATCCAGAGCATTCAAGTTTATAAATTCTAGGAAGCGTTGGGCAAGGGAGTTAGTACTTGAGTAGTTCTCCCAGTTAATGTTTGGGTAATTGAACTCACCCAATATTAGGGTGCTTGGTAGGACCTTCATATTTTCCAGTGTTTCCAGAAATGCGGAATGGGGGTCCTGGGTCATGGTGGGTGATCTGTGGCAAGCTACAATTTGAATTGCAGTTTTGCCCATTGTTAGTTGCACATGGATAATCTCTAAGGCATTGTCTGTGCCACTAACCTGGAGGTGTGGGTATCCTTGATGAATATGGATACACCCCCACCTTTTGTGTTTCGGTCCGGGTTCTGTGGCTGAAAAGTATGGTATGAGTTATAGCCTGGTAGTGCTGGGGTGCTCTCAGGAGCCTTAAACCAGGTTTATGTTACTGCACAGATATCAATGTTCTCCATACTGAGGAGTGCCTTGAGTGCATGCATTTTAAGGTTTAGACTTCTGGCGTTGAGTAGCATTACCCTCAGTTTTAGGTTACTTGTGCTATTTACGGTGGTGGGTTTGTCTTTTGAGCCTTGCCTAAAAAAGGCACTATGGGGGCGGCAAAAGCCTTGGCCAGTATTTGAAAGCCTAAGGGTGACAGGTGCAAGCCATCTCTTGCGAAGCAACGTGGCTTATCGAGCATGTCATCCCAGGTGGACAGATACTGAATCCCCTTTGAATGACACCAGAAACTTAGCCAATTGTTGAAATTGATCATTTTTTCTTTATACTGTGGCATCATTCTTGGTGAGAGCAGGATGCTACTCAGGGTCAGGGTCATACTGGCCTGGGCTATGTGATCAGAGAGCTCTTCCATGCCTCTTTTCATGTAGACCAGGGAGGTACATCTCAGGTTATTCACACCAACATGGACAATGACAGAGTTGTATTTGCACTTGTTCTGGAGTGACCTGAGTGCTTGTGTTATGTGGTGGATCCTGGCACCCAACATGCAGCTAACTGTAACCTTCTCCTTGTCCAGCCTAGTTAGTGGGACATCAGTGTGCTTGACTATAGAGTTGCCTATTACTAGTGTGTTGGGTATGTTATTTTGCCCTAAGGGCTTTGATTGCGTGGCACACTAATTATGTGAAGTATGTGTTTCATGTTTTGTGATGGGGTGTGGAGGTTGCTTGGGTGTCTGCTTTGGAGGTCTCTGTTGCTTTTGCAGATTTTTATTTAGAGCCCCCGAGTATGTTTTCATGTATTTATGTGTGTTATTTGCCGGTGTTGGTTTAGTAGGTCTATGTAAGCCTGGTGGTGTGTTACCAGTATTTTCCTTCTCCTCTTGACTGTCAGTTCCAGTCTTGGGTTGAGAGAGCTTTGCCTCCAGTTTGGCTGTATAATTGCATCTCTCACATATATTAGTGTTTGGTGGTAGGAGGAGAGGGTTGTCTGTGTACATGAGGCTGTTGTAACATTGCCTCAAAATGCCCAGATTCACCAGTTGGACTGGAGAGTACACCTGAAACTGCCCTTTGGACATGCCTGAATAGGTAAAGTGAGCTGTTTTACTGATTAGCTGGTAGGGACGAATAGAGAGCCTTGTCCTTCTGGACAGTATAGGGGGTCTAGTGCTAGGGTTAATTAGTGCTTGCTATGAGTTTTGAGCAAGTGCTGGGCTGTGAAATGAATGGTTTGAGTGCTTAAGTTGAAAGTTTGTCGGAAATGAAAGAGACAGAAATTAGCCCAAAATGGCCAATAAACTACTAACGTCTGGGCTACAACAAACAAGGCCCACAGATTTCAGAAAGAAACAGATCAAATAAGCAGGTACAATAAGCCTTTAACCAGAAATTCCCAGCTCAGAAGGGCAGAATCTAGCCTCTCCTCCCACAAGAGTGCAGAATACAAACCTTCTTAATGTAAAATAACTGGCCTGGAGCCAAAGTGCTTAAATCAGAACTAATGTGCTTTTAGAATAACAGACACTGAGCCTTCAATCAGCAACTCCCAACTTTGAAGGATGTATGCTACCTGTCCTGCCACAACAATGCAGTCCGCAAACCTTCTCAATGTAAAACAATTGGTTTGAAGCCCAAGTGCTTAAACCAAAAGGCTTAGAATAACAGTTACAATTTAATCAGGCTACTACCAAGCAGTAATAACTGCAGCAGAATAATACAATTGAGTACTTTTAAGAAGCACAAGCAAAATAAGGTAATAAAGTGGGAAGAAACACAATTACAGCAAAAGCAGATGAATAAAGTTCATTTTTTTATATATATATAACAATAGAAAATGAGCAAACTGATTTAAACAAATTACCCAATTAACCAGTAAAAAAACTCAAAACTGAGCCCTGTTCCAACTGTCTTCAATCTGACAATTTCTAACCGCACACTCCTGCCACGAGGGTGCAGGGGAACCTTCTCCAAAAAGATGGCCTGGATTAGTGCTCAAGTTATACAAACAAAACTAGATTCAGCAGGCCTGAATCTAGTCTATGCTACAGCAGACAAGGTGCACCAATATCAGAAAAACAGTTCAAATCAGCAGGCACAGTAAGCCTTTAAACAGAAATTCCCAGCTCAGAAGGATAGAATCTAGCTTCTCCTCCTACAAGAGTGCAGACCACAAACCTTCTTAATGTAAAATAACTGGCCTGGATCCCAAGTGCTTAAACCAGAACTAATACAGTTTTAGAATAACAGACACCGAGCCTTCAATCAGCAATTCCCAACTTAGAAGGATGTAAGCTGCCTGTCCTGCACAACAGTGCAGACCACAAACCTTCTTAATGTAAAACAACTGGTCTGAAGCCCAAGTGCAATAACCAAAAGACTTAGAATAACAGTTAAAATTTAATCAGGTTACTACCAAGCAGTAATAAATGCAGCAGAATAAACACAGCAGAGTACTTTTAAGAAGAGGCAAAAGCAAAATAAGGTAATAAAGTAGGAAGAAACACAAATACAATAAAAGCAGATAAAGTGCAAATTGTTTTTTTTTTTTTTTTTTATAAGAATAGAAAACAAGCAAACTGATTTGAACAAATTACCCCCTTAACCAGTCTGAGCCCTGTTCCAGCAGTCTTCAATCAGACAAGTTCAGGGCCTAAGTGGGTATGCCTACTCAAATATTCTCTCTGTATTAGGCAGGATAAGCTAATGAGACTAGACTAGGATAGAGCTGGGATAAGGCTGAACAGATGGGAATGGTAGGAGTGCCTGAAATCAAAATATGATCTCACTGTACTCGGTTGAGTGAGCAAATGAGATGGGCCCAAGAGGTGTGTTCAAACACAATTTTACAGGAGGTGTGGTCAATTCCAAAGCCACCAAGATTAATACCACAACAAGAACAGGGACGGTGGGTGGGAAAAACTAACTGCAGACAGGGAGAGACAGAGAGACAGCTTCCAATTTTCAGTAAACAAATAAATAGGCAGATAAATTCAGTACTATTTTTAACACAATATTCAATGAAACAAACAGAAAAAATAAAATTCAGTACTATCTTATAACACTGCAAGTTTGTACTTATCTCAGCTTGTAATATAGTTGATGTAGGGTATACCAAACAACTCCAGTATGCAACTATTCAGCAGAAAAAGTTGTTGTTGGATATACCTGGTTAGGTATATACCAAAGGGGGGATTGCACTCAATGATAGGTCTGATGAATGCCGAATACAGTGGAACAATGACTTCCTTGGACTTGGATGCCATACTTTTGTTTATAAGTTGCGCAACATAGAATGATTTCGTCACCACTGTAGACACATGATGGTCAAAGGATAGATTTTGATCTATGTGTGTCTCTAAATCCCTGACTATTGGGTCATCTCTAAGGGGTATGTTTTCAATATGATAGTTACCAGGACGGATGACTTCCCAAAAGATACAATTGTGCATTCCTTGGCATTTAGTTTCATGATCTTTCTCCTTAGTAAATCATGTAATTCCTGTACCCATTTCCAAATACATTCATCCAACAACACCTTAATATCAGCAGTATCCCACAACAAATGATTAGGTGTTCTTATTGATAACAACCTGAAATTTGATGCTCACATAGCCCAGTCCATCAAAAATACTCGTATTAAACTAGGTTCTCTATACAGAATAAAGTTTTTCCTTACAAATTTCACAGGACAAAATATAGCCAGAACCCATCTTCTCAATACTCTTCTACACACATCTTCCATCCTTACAAACCTAAGTAAGACAGAACTATCTAAGCTGGAAATTTGTTACAATAAAATTGTGAACTTCACTATCACTCCACTTAACACACCACTGCTCTGCACTGGTGAGAATTACCCCAACAACTAACAATGCCCAACTCTTCTTTGCTCATCGTCTCATTCACCAACTCGATAAAACTCCTGCCCTGCAGATCATGCTTCAGCCCTACTCCAATAATCGTAGTCTCCAGTCTTCCACCAAATCCCTTCTACAAGTTACCAAATCCCACAACAGAGCTGGTGACTCACTGTATTCTAACTATATCGCCAAAAATGGAATTCCATCCCTGAGCCCATCATAAGCACTCCTGATCTATTTTACTTAAAAAAAAACCCACTAAAAGAGTTCATAGGTAACAATTAGATCTGCCCTTGCTCAAGCCCTGGTTAACAAGTTCTACATCCTCTTTCTCTCCCCTCTCACTCCCTACTTTATCTCTACTTGCCCACTCTCTATTTACCCTCACAAGCCTATTTAGTTCCTCCCCTTCTCCTCACTCCCTCCTGTTACTTTCATAATATTCAATTATCTTCCCCTAAACTCTATAGTCCCTCTAATCCCCAAGTTTTATTTCTTACTTGCTCTACTTCTTTGACTACCTTCCATACCTTACTAGTTTGTTTACCCTTCCTAGAATCCTATACTTACAGGATCAAACTGTTAACCTATACTATACTCTTCTCAGGATCAGCTATCCTCATACATTCAGTCCCTATCTAATATATGTCACAAAAAAATCAACCAATCCTCTGTACACACAGTGTACCTTATTAAATGTTTTCTCATCAGTTCTTCTGAAAAATACTCACCTATTGGCTTCTTTCTACTTCTGTGTTCTTGTAAAACCTAAATATAGTTGTGTTTTTGTAAAAGCTTTCAAATATTGCCCTCTGTAAAATTCTTTGTTCTGTAAATATTCTACGTATTGTTATTGTATAAACTCCAGTTATTGCTCACTGTGTCAGTTTTGTAACAACTAATTTGATCTGTACTGGAGCTTTTTTCCCCCCAGGCCTCCCCTGAAAATGGGCTACCACTTAGTCAGACTATCCCTGTAAACAAAAGTAAATAAATAAATAAATAAATGGAAACATTTGCTTTAAAGGCAATTTCTTGTATAATGCTGTTGTCTGCCCTCTGTAAAACCACAATTATCTGGATAGTCTCTTAATTAATATTGTCACAAAAACATTATAGTCATGATTTAAAACTGAGATAAGTTTATAATACCCTGGACCTTTCAAGTTGGTTCTCTAGAAAAAAGGAGGTCATTGTTCCTCTCTACTCATCCCTCATCAGACCCATTATAGAGTACAATGCCCCATTTGGTATGTATCTCACAAGACACCTACAACAATTGGAAAGGCCACAGAAATACCTCACTAAGAGGATTACTGGCCTCAAACAGATGCCATACACAGACCATCTCAAATAACTCCAGCTCTACTCCATTGCATATCGCCTACTCAGAGGCGATCTCTGCCTAACATACAAAGCTATGTAAAACTCAGAGCTGTTGGACATGCTACACATAAAGAAATCCCAATCTCTCCGAACCACACACTCCAGGGACCTAAACCTTGTCACCACAATAAACAAAACATGCTGGAGGGATAGATTCCTGTCCCAGAGAATTCCCATACTCTGGAACAAACTACCCATTCATGTCAAGCAAAGCTCCTCATTGGCCCTCTTTAAGAAAAACCTTGATGACTGGATGAGAAATAGAAAATACACCCTGGGGATTACAGCACTGCTTGACAGGGGCACAGGAAAATAATTTTCTTGGGTGGCGAAAGCCAGGGAACCTTTTTGGCTAGGCTTATATAGGCCCCAGGGCCGATAGCCTAGTACCTACCAATGAACCTATGAAGTCTTTCCCCTCATTTGGAATGACAACTAACACTGCCTTCTGCCTATATGAGGGTATTTAACCCCTTTTGAGGATCCTGTTAAATAACTATGTGCAGATTTTAACTATTTTTGCAGATTTTAACTATTCTATAATTTACTTTTTCCACATTTTTATTGGGATACCACCATTTCCTGCTGTTTTTCCTGTATCTTGAGCCATAATGGCATCACTTATTTCCTCTTGCCACTCCAGTGGCATAAAGGGACAAAGCCCAGACTACTGTCCAGCTGACCTGAGTTTGATTAGTGGCTTGAGTGACTGATTGAGCAGAAGGGTAAGAATGAGCAGTTATGTGGGCACTCCTTGAGGTCATCTGTGCTGGAGACTGTGTATGCCATATCTGGAGACATTAGCCAAAGAGGTGAATGGTCTGAGGACCTTGTTGAGCTGCTGTAAAGCCAGGATGATATACCTCACATGCCCATTACATACCCAACTGCCAGATTTAAAAACAAAGATCTCAGTAGGAGGGGAGAGTGTTGAGGTAGGCCCAAAAGCAAACCCCTCTGGGGTGAAGCTAGTGGTCAAGACCCCCAGGACTATCCCTATCTATATTGGAGTTAGTCTGGAGTATGGAGAAGATTGCAGATCCGGCATGGACATGGGACACTGGGTAGGAAGGCCATAGGATGATGCAAGGGAACAAAAAATTCTAAAAAAAAAAATCATCTTCCTGTACCATGGCAGTCAGGGCTCTCTTCATTTGTTGCTCCAGATACCATTTCATGTCAACTAGACTTGTTACTTATTCCATATCTTGTCTATATAAATTGCTATAGTATGCAGCTATTGCTTTTATTATTTGCCATGGCTCTTTTTTCAGTCTTACAGTATCCTGATTTCTTATCTTTGTAATCATTCTTTCTACTGTTTGCTATCTTAAACCTCTGTGCTAAGAACTTTTCTGTCAAAATTACATTTAAAGAATGTTTGCTTCACAGCCTTAACATAGTATTCCTTTAAAATGTCCAGATAATCTGTCATTGCTTTTTTTTTTCTTTTAGCTGATTCTTTCAACCTCTCGTTTCACCATTTCTTATTCTCTCCTATAATACTTTAACCCTGTGAACAGCCTCTAAATATTTTTTTTGGGGAGTGGTCCATATTTCTTTGGCTTTCTGATTTCCCTCCAATTTCTCTACTGTTGTTTTATTTTTAAAAGTCATTTATTTTAATAATTCCTGTAATCTTTGATGTACCTAGTCTTTGAAACTTGTCTTTCTTAAGAAATATGTCAGGAAGTGCCAGTGTTTTTTCTTATTAACTCTCTCTCTACCTAAAACTGAAATTTGAGGTGGTGCACTATCTGATATTATTATGGTGTGCATTGTTACAGATTGTACTACGTCATATGTTCTTTGGGAAGACAATATCCAGCCTGGTGCAGGTGTTATATTTTTATGAAAAGTAAATAAATTCCACGGTGTTACTTTTTATAGACATAACATTGGTCAATTGAAATACATTGAAATATATTTTACAAATATCTACCCTCTATTTTGTAGATTTTATTCCAGTCTCATGCTGCTATCAAAATTCCTTGATGGAAGGTCACAGTGTTGCCCATTATCACCCTTATATCTTTTGTTTTAGCTTTTGGAGGGGCATATACAGCGGCATATGTAACCTGTCTTGTATTTCATCTACCTTTTTTACCATTACGTATCTACCTAGGTTGTCCCTTTTGTCTTCTTCTGTCTTTAGTTCACTGCTTTTTTTCATGAACACCATTACTCACCCTTTCTTTTCTCCTTTCAGTCCTGTATAATACTTCCAACCCTGCTGCTCTTTTTATGAAATATATTCCTTTTTGCTTGAATGGGTTTCCTGCAACATTGCTATTTGAGTATTGCTTTTATGCTCTGTTAACACTTTGTTTTCCTTTTCTCTATCAGTCCTTTAACATTCCATGACAGTACATCTGATTTATACATAGACATTGTTTGTCCTTTCCTACATTCCTTCTTCTTAATCTCCCAATTTGCCTTTCCTAGTTTTCTCTGCATTGCGTTTCTTTCTTATTTTTGTCACATTCTCTTGCATGACTTTTAACATCATCAAGTTTGTCTGGCTGCATGTTGTTTTGTAAACACAGGGTAAATCTTTTTAAGCGTCTCTTTTCCTTTTCAACCAAAAATATAACTATTTACACAAGCTAATGCTCATCTGTAGCAACTGTGAGGTTTCAGTTGCTGTTTATTTCCCTTGCTATCTCTAATCTTCTCCTATGCTGACAGGCTAGTCACTAATGTAATCTCCCTACTATGCTAAAATGAAAATTCACCTCCTTTTCAAAGCTACAATTGTAAGTCCCTTCTTATATACCTTTATTATAACTTATCTCCAAATTCTCTTTCTGTGTCTTTATTCTATTTTAATTTCCTTTAGAGTATTCCCTAATTGTTTGTGGCATTTCCATCTGTGCAGATTTAATCTTGTGCCCCCTCTAGTTTCATCTTTAAATCCTTCAGTATCTCACTTGAATTAGTTCATCTCGGAAAGGTCAGTCTTGTTAGCTGTTTAGACAGCTCACACCTCTGCTATCCAACCCTACTGTCAGTATTTGTTCAACTAATTTGAGACTCCCTTAAATCAACCTATCCACTTAAATTCTGGTGGTAGGCCTACCCTCTTACTGCAGAAACTCCTCTGTTGCTCAAAGCATGAATCAAACTATTCAGTGCTTTGCTGACTCAGTGGAGGACCACTTTTATTTCCATCTCTTCATAACAAATAAAATGGACTCATTCATTACTTTTAATATCAAACCAAGTGTTTTAAATAACTATTTCAAACACATCAAGACTGGGAACTGAGCAGTTCTGTCAGATGTTTCACATTACAAAGAATGTTTTTTTATTAGTGCAAAAAGTTCCATTTAGGGTAACTCACTTTCATTAGTTACTCAGTAGTCCCCCTTCCATTTGTTCTGTTCTAGTTCACACTCTTTATTCTATTTTAGTGAACTCTTCCATTTCTTTTGTTTTGTCCATCGTCTTCTTTTGAAATATGGGCTTGGCAGGCTCTCCTCGATGGGTATATTAGTTTTCTTGTTTCTGGTGCCATTTTGTTATAGGTACATTGCTCTCCATTATTTTTCCCAGATCTTCACTTTATTTATTTTCCTCATTCCTTATTTTCTAATCTACTTATGTTTTGGGTCATAGAGGATAAAAAAAAAAAACATGGAATACAGCAGGGTACTAAATATTATTTTTCCTATACTTTCTGATGACAGGTATACATGCATTCCTCTACCTACAGATTTGTATAGAACAATTATTCTTCACAGATACTCTAGTCTCTCACTTTTTATATTGTATCTTATTCCCATAACAATGTAAATATTCTTTCTTTTAATGTGATGTCTGACAGTTCACTGGAATGGACTTATATTACTGCCTTCTGTTGTTGATCTTTCCTCAGCTCCCCAATTGAAATGTTGGCACTGGAAATGCTGAGTTTTGGCAAGCAGAAAAAAAGGCCGAAAATCCTGAAGAGTGAATCTCAAACATTACTCTTCTCCTTTAACTTCTTTTTTTTGCAGGAGTGCATGCCCTCTTCACCCCCTGATATTGGGGGGGGGGCAAGCCTTCCATACCACCAAACTTATATATATCAACTCCAAGATCACCATACCTTGAAAAAAGGGAATATTCTGGGAAATGGCCATCTCATATTTAGTATGTGTACGTCCATTCTTTTGACCATTTAGTCTTTCTGTTTTGGATCTTGCTCTAGTGAGTCCCAACATTACAAATGGTAACGTCTTTCCTCACTTTACTTATTACTTTTACACTTTCTCCCAAATACATTTTTTATTCTATCCCTTACCCTCTAGGCTATCACTTGCTGCTCTTAAACTATTTATCTTGTCAATTACCTAATGCGCATTTATAAAAAATATAGTAGTTCTTCAAATATAACAGATGTTAATGCGTTGATTCATTTAATATTTATTTCATTTAATATTTAGGAATGTTATTTGTCATGTACTTTCTTCTCTATATATGGATTCTCTCAAAAAAACTAGACTCAATGAAAAAGTCACCCTTTTATAACCCTGATGGCACCATCAGACTAACAGAGGGTTACTACTTATGTTTGCTATTATAACAGTTTCAAGCATACCCTTGAATTAATAGGTTTTGTTGTATTTATTAGAATATTTATTTTCTTCCTCACTAATTTCATCAAACCAAACGTATACAAAGGAAATTAAGACAACTTGCCCCTGACAGTGTGACTGCTTGCAAGGTGTTCACAGCCTGACTAAAATCAATAACGAGGGCTGATGTTGATTTCTTGAGAAGGAAATAGCATCTCTATTCTTATTTTATCAGCTGATCCATCAAGTGACACTCCAGAGAGGGTCTGTAAATGGATTCATTGTCTTTTCTTTCCCGCTTTGCACATATTTTCTCACAATCTCCTGCTCTTGGTGATGGTCATACCCTGGCACATGAAATGATATCAGGAGCTGCACAAGCAAGACATGCCCAACTTCTGAGCCTGCCTATTGGAACCAGCCACTTAATGAGTAAATGTTCTGTAAATAAAAATAAATAATGTTCTTTCATCCTGCCTACTGTTTAATTTTGATTCCTTCCTTTTAGCCCTTCCTTGCCTCTCTTTTCTTCCTTTTTATTTGGAAAGACTATGCCATTTCCTGTTGAATGAATGTTTTCTGATTGAAAAAGGTTATAATTCCCTGTAATTTGTGTGTTACATAACAAAGCAGTGTCCTTTTTAGTATATATTATCTTTGCTTTATAGACATTAATCCGTTTCTTTTTTTTCCTAGTTATTTGCTGTAAACATCTGTCTTTCTTTGTTTTCTATTTTCTTCTACATGCTCTGAATCCCCTGATTACTGAATACTCATATCCTGAATTCCAAAGTTGTCTTTGGTAGTATCATGTTTAATAAGGATGAGTTATCTTTACTGACCATAGACACTTCCTTCCTAAATGTGTTCTATTTATACTTTTACTAATGTTAGTTATCTCATCAGCCAGGTCATTAATACATGTAACAACAGTTTTCCAACTTGTGCCATTTGCATGAGTACAATCATCTTTGGTAAGTCAAGATTTACTATAAATAATAGTAAGCAAATCATCCAACTTTTGACATGAAGAACACAAGTCTCCAGTGTTATCAGGTGTTACCTTTATATATACATAGCATTTCCTACACTGAACAAGATAATTGTGCTTTAACAAATTATTAATGGCAGACTCATTCAAAAAATCCCTTCTCTGCTACAATGAGTAAAGAATTTTGAAAGAAAAGAAAAATCAAAATCAGTGACTAAAAATTCAAAGAAACTACAACAATTAATAATTTAACGTAAATTGTACAAAGAAATCACACAATCAAAATGCAAATAAACATTAAATTAAGTACACTGAGCTAACCTTCTATCAGTTGTATCAGTTACACTAAAATGGTGGATGTTCTTTAAGTTGCTATTGCTTGCAGTTGAATCTTGTTGTTACAGTAAAAATCAGAGGTAATAAATAAAATGTAAATCAAAATAGATCTTCTCTTACCAAGCAGTTGCACACCAAATTACAAACCAACACTGCATGATTTCATATAAACTGTGGAGTGTCCTGTGACTGTCGACAGTCTGAGTGATTTTATAACTGGCTAAGCCCATTGGGGTGGCTAGAGATTGCCTGTCTACAATCCATCCCTATCTTCCAACAAACAGAGTAAATCAGAGATAAAAAATAAAATATAAATCAAAATAAATCTTTTCCCACCAAGCAGTTAGACAATAAATCACAAACCACATTAGATGGTTTCATATAAGCTCTGGAGTGTCTTGTCTACTGTCTGTGATAATTTATAGCTGACTAGCCCCCCTCAGATAGCTGCAGTTTTCCTATCTGCAATATATCCCTTTTATTCCAAGTATGAAAATCAGAGGTTAAAATAGTGTGATGGCGCTTCAACAGACAACTGAAACAACTCAGTGGATCATCCCACCAATTACCCTACAAGAAAACTTCACCTACTGCTATTGGCCACTAGCAAGATAGGGCAGGAGTTTCTCTCTTTAATGTTTGAGGGTGCTGCTGATGACCTGCTGGTATTTATTATACAGCTTTGTTTTATGCTTTTCTCCCAGGCATTAGGGGCAATGACATTGTGGATGTTGGCTCAATATTTGGTGGCCACATAAACACTTACATCATTTTTCTGATTTAGACTTTAATGTGGAAACTCCTCCATTATACAAGTTAAGACTGAGATAAAGATTGTGCAAGCAGATTAAAGTTCTTAGGATAGAGTTCTCTCCTTTTAAGAAGTGTGATGTCACAGTATGTGCCAGTGTAGGGTGCCTGCATTCTCAAGTACTGGTGCTTCAGTGGAACAGAGGATGAACCCTATCACAGACCCACCTAGTTACCTCTAAGCACTAATGCCTGTCATGGCATATATTTAATATGGTCACATAACACTAATGAGCTAAACAACAGAAAATGCCCCAATGGTTGAAACACAAATCACAGCCCCTAAGTATTGTAATACTGTAAATATATACCTGTCTAGAAGGAAATATGTGAAGATCACCATATGTGGATAGTCAGACTATATTCTTCCTCGCAAATTTAAGAAAAGTGCTCAGCCATATTTTATAGACATACATTAGAGTCCTTTATGGATTCTATCACCTACATTCAGAACAGAGTGGCATTTGTTATAGCACTAGGTCATCTAATGAGAAGATTCACCACCCTCACCATTATTTCTTTATTTATTTGTTTACCCCATGGCATGGGAGCCCATTATAGTAGGAAATTACTTCTTAATCTTCACAGCTAGGCAAAAGGTGGCTTATTATATATGGCCACTTCATGTGTATTTTGTTTGTAAGGACATGAGAACCAAGCAGGAGTCGGAGTCATGACTGAGTTATGTATCTTGGACCCACATGGTTCTTGCAGAGGTTTATAGGTTGTCAGAGCATACTTTTTCTTTATAGGTTCATAGGTACTTACCTGGGTGTTGATATGCAAGGATCTTTAAAAACCTAGCCATACATTCCCATGATGTTTCTGCCCTTATATTTTAAATATGAACAATGAGCTGAATGTGTATATGTTGCCCCATCCATGAGGGAAAGGGGTGCTAAACCATGGGTGAATATACAGTTTTCTATCCTTTCATCCAAATTATATTTGAATAGAGTAGGAGAAGTATTATGGAGATGAAGATGATTCCAAAGAAGTGCTAGGCACTTCTATATGTGTTGTTGACCCCTGAGCCTGTCACTGCTACCTATTCATTCTCCACTGAGACAAGATCTCCAATGTCCTTTTATTCTCCTTCAGGAGTGGAACCACTGCAGCTCATTCATTCTCTGGTTAGATTTCAGTGGCTCATGGCACAGCCCATCAACTTAGCAGCAATAAGGGAATTTCAGTTGTAAGTCCCTAATCTCACCCTCTTGGTGGTGTGTCACTTCATGGGCTGGATGTACTCTCCAAGGAGTATAGACACTCCCCATATATGCTCTGCAAGAGCTACGAGACAACTAACTTAGGTAGCCATACCCTTGATCCTCCCATAACTGTAGCTCAGAGCTCAGTTGTCAGGACTAGCCTATGTCTATCCCAGAGCAGCATAGACAACAGCTGGGGAGCCATTATATTCCTCCCTTGGATGGCCATGCCAAAAAAGAGTCACATCTCTCCTCCTCTCAACTCCAGTCTTTCAATGGCTGATCTTCTAAGTGAACTTAGGTCATCTGAGTCACATTCAGGGTTCTATCCATCTTTGTCGTAGAGCTGAGTTGACATATTTAATGTGGGATCCATTATTGTGAATTTGATAGCTCATTTCATGCATTATTCTGTCAAGCACCATACATTCAATACTTTAGAGAATATTTAATAAGTAAAGACCATTCAGCTAGACCTAGAAGTCTTTGAGACAGAAGCAAACTTTCCATCAGATCATAATCCTCTCACATATAAATTAAGATACTCCTTACCATGTCCTCCAAAACAAAGCACCTCTCCAGAAGCTATACTAGTCACTCCCTTATGTGGTTTATTAGCCTACTGGAAGTCTAGACTGAATAATTTGTAGAGGCACATATCATAATCTTGGTTGGGGACTAATTAAGTCATGGAAAGAGAAGTTCCATCAGATGCAGGGCATGATGAACCTTTCAACTGGAAATTTAAAGAAACATAGGAGCCTGCTTATATTACGTTGTGGAAAAATGCATAGCATGATTTACAAATAATTCTAGATCATATAAATTAAATGGGTCCTGAAGATTTTTAGTCCAAGTTCACATTCTTAACAGCAAAATTTACAGGAAGTTAACAAGGCATCACCAGATACTAAAAATGAGGCAGACAATTGCCTATATAGCTCATTCAGATATCTAGGACCTCTGCATATGAGTTCAGTGTATCCTAGGTGCAGGTAAAGCACAATGGCAGTCATTCATTTCTGTTTGGAGTCTCAACCACCCACAGCAAATATTAGCCCTTCATGAAAAAAAAAAGAAATATCAGATGCTTGATAGGGACTCAGTAGGAGCTCCTGGCAGATTCATTTCCACTTGTACCTAACAAAATTAAAGCCCTTTAATTTTCTTTACCATGATGCTTTCCTAGCAGGACACTGCAAGAAATTGTACCTGTGGGATAGGACGTCCTTTGGAATTTAAATCAGCATGCTTACATGCTGCTGACCCTGTCAGGGTCTGATATCCTCCATTTTGAAGACAGAATACCCCTTTCACTTATTTTATATAATGGGCAAGGAAAACCGACTTATCCATTTGATAGCTACCTGTGTATCAAATCTCTTTTACTCATGGTAGGAATCTAATGCAGGAAAAACCTAGACTCCACTTTGAATCAGATCTCTACTTCCTCACAGACTACATAATCAAACTAACTGCCACTGTCTAGAAAAGTCATTTAGTAGGTAAAATGTATCAAACATAGAAATACTCCAAAAAGAAAAAAAAAACAGCAAATAGTTAAGAAACACCACCAAACATCAGAAATGCACTCAACACAAGCACAATGATAAGTTTGCATAAAATAATACAAAGAAATAGAGCAAAAGAGGAACCAGAACTGTGACACAAATTAATAATTTGTTACAATAATAAAAACATGAAAAACTTACATTTAACTACATTACCTGACCAGAAGTAGTAAAAAAAAATCCACAAACATAAAACATAACCTCTTGGTGAAAATGAACACACAAAGCCACAAACATTAATTGAAGCAGTGTAGAAAGAGATAAAAAGTAAATAAAATGAAACAAAACATCCATCAAAGGAAAAGAAAACAGGAACTCTAACCTAAGTGTCAAATCACACATAAATCAATAGAAAGACTCTGACAAAGAGGTAAGTTTGAAGATATAGTGCAAAAAAAAAAACACTGCATGACTACAGATATATCATACAGAAATAAAAAGCACATAAAACATATCATATAATTGCAATTAAATAAAAACAGCAAGCAAGTCAACAGCTAAACCAACTTAAAAAAATGAAGGGGGGTAAGAAACCTTATTGCTTACATATATTTGTTTTTCCAGTTCTTCAGTGTTGCCACCAAAATGATTACCATTGTGAATATTTTAGGGTTTTACAAGTAAATTATAAACTAAATCAACTTAAAAAATGAGTGTCTACAATACTGCTTATACATTTATGTGTGTGTGTGTGTGTGTGTGTGTGTGTGTGTGTGTGTGTGTGTGTGTGTATGTGTGTGTGTGTGTGTGTGTGTGTGTGTGTGTGTGTGTGTGTGTGTGTGTGTGTGTGTGTGTGTGTGTGTGTGTGTCTTCCAGTTCTTGGAGTTGCAACCAGAATCATTACTCTTGTGAACATTTTTTGAGGCTGCATTAACTGGAAGGCAATATACTTGTTTATGAAGCACTGTGCTACTAATATGCAAGTCTTCTCATCTGGACTCTCACCTGAGAAAACTCATTTGAGATGTCACATCATATTAACACTTGTTTATAAACTGGAGTATACAATACCACATAACAGTTTGACAGAGCAGCCTCTTAAATGATTACTCTGAAAATGTCATGCCAGCAGTCCACACAGTTAAAAAGTTATAACCCTGCACAGCAATTTGTTAAAATAGGTGGAGGAACTAATTTAGAGTAACATTAAGTTGTACTACAAAGCATATAATTATCATGCAAAAAGTACAGATGTCCATTTTATAAGTGCAATAAGGCAGTTGAGTGTGTGCATGGAATGGATAAATGCTCTGTTCATGCCTTAGCAGCACACCTGAGTATGCAGTAATATACCCCCATCCCTGCATTGCTCACAAACATATTAACTATTTGGCCTCTAGGCTGACATCACTCATGCAAAGACTGGCAGAATCAGGCTTTATCTTAGGCAGGCCCAAAATAACATTAACAGGTTTTTTGCAAAGTTTCATAACTGAGAACTTAAGAGTCTCCTATCATAATTTTCTGGATGCTGATAAAACACATTTGATATGATTATCTGGGAGTATCTTCCTACCTGTTTACACTTTATGAATGTCTCTGCCACTTGTTATCAGCCTTCCAATCGTATATTTTTTCTAGCATAATTTCTAAAAATGACAGTCTCTATGGATTCCAAAACAATATTTTTTTATTGAAAAATTATTTTTCATAAAGTAAAAGCCTCTGGCTTAAGCCTTCAAGCAGATTTAATCATCTTCCTTCTCAGCATCTCTGTTTGCTAATATATCCATTTTTCTATGTCCTACAAATATGTTTAGATTCATTTACCATCAACTTGAATTTTAGATGTTTTCTATCTATCTCAGCAACTATTTTAAATCGTAGTTTTGGCTAACTAGTAGTACCTACAATGTGAAAAATCTCTAAGCTTTATTTATATTATTTTTTATATCATTTTTTTATTCATTTGTTAGCCTAGTAATTGAGCTGTTCATGGAAATGTTTCAGCCAGGACCTGGTACAAAATGGCAAGGATAAATAATTTACTGAAGCCAGTCCATCAGTATATTTTTTAGGAGTTGTAAAGAAATTGGAGTACCTGCAGAAAATCCACACTGTACAGGAAGAACATACGTGCTCCAAGCAGAAAGTGACCAGAAATCAGAACTGAATCTCAGATCCTGGAAGTGTGAGGCAGAGATTTTATCATTTAGCCACCAGCCTTTCATTTGTCGTTGGGTGCTGAATCACTGTATCCTAAATCGCTGATACTGTTTGTCAATGGCCAGTTGATTGAGGCTCAAGATGCTGAACCTGCAGGACCCACCAGCATCCTATCATGGCAGCTAGACTTGAAGAATAGCAAGAAGGTGAGTGCTGCATTGTCTTCACTTTCTCTTGTGATCTTTATTTGTTTGATCTCAGAGTTGGTTATATAAATATACATATTTGAGAAGTGTGGGAGTTTGCCCCGTGTGAGGGTAGGGCCAGCAAAATGGTAAAGGTGTTTATATCACAGACACAATGTACAGGGTTTGATTATTACTTTTGAATGAAATTGGGCTGGCTTAAAATTGCCCACAGGGGCATCTAGCCTAGTACTTAATTATGAACCTTAGTCAGGGAGTGAAGCTTGCTCCAGCCCAAACATGTGTTTTTTTTTCCGATTTTGCAGTCTTGGTAGTGTTGCTGTTTTGACTAGAGATCTTCTAAGGCTGTAGATGTTTTGGGTTTGAATAATCACATGCTGAATAAATATGATTCATAATGGACTCATGAATACACTGATGAATCCCACCCAGAAGAGCAACATGTCAAAATTAAAAAGAAAACAAAAACAAAAACAACCCCCCCCCCACAAATGAGGGCTGTGTACCTTACCCCCCCCCCCCGTACCTTTACATTCACTAACAAAAAGGTCACTTAACGTTGGGGGCAATGGGGAAATTTCTTTACACCCACACTTCTGTGATTTTTGGAGTTTACAATCCATCTGAATCTGAAATGGGATTTGAGGACTCAGGATCAACAAAGGCAGAAATCAGTCAGGGTTTTTGTTATTGAATAACTGTTCTCAACATATCGTGTAGGCTCGCTCAGCCTTGGGCTTATGAGTTAGTACCATTCAAAATACAACTGACATATAATTCCAAAACCAGACACCAGTCCTCTTACCAAACATTGAGTGGCAACTGTTGAAATGACACTTTATTTCATTCTAGCTACTATGTCTTTCAGTCCCGTTTACTATTTAATAAGTAAAAGGAAAATATGGATTCATAAAATCATGGTGCTTATAAAAATCTGAGACAGCCAAGAGCAATACACTTCCTTACTAAAAGTGATGATGGTCATGGAACTCCAAGCCTAGAAAGTGCGATTGCGTTAGTTACATTTGGGACTTTTCTCTTCTGGTTCAGTCCTAACCATGGTACAAAATGGAATGGCATTCATACACAATACTAACAAACAATCTTAATGGTTGACAGCAGTTCATGTAACATCTGGTTACCAAGCTGAAGCTCATCACAGCCATAGCAATAGAATTGTAGTACAACAAGACATCCATTATTCTGTTTGCTTTTATGGATGATGTAAATTATTCAATAAAAAAGCTACTTTTGCTTTGTCTAAAAGTTGTATCAAGATTAAGGTTTTCTAAACTTTCCAGTATTTTTTCTGTGCTCTTTCTGCCATCCATCAAGTTGCCATTAGACATTGACCTCATTTATTTCTCCAGATTGCCAGACTATTTACCCCCATAGGAATACTTCCTCTGTCCAAAAGAGTATCATTTTATGGCATCTCACTCTTACATATTTAGGTGCTGGGGGGTATTATCCCACCTAATAGCAATCCTTCAGACAGGCCTAAAGGATAGTTTAGTCTCACCATCTGTACTGCATAGACACCATTTCTGTTTTACCAGGGCTGCCTTCATCCCAATGGGTTGAAGGTCTGGCTTCTTTCAACAAAGACTACAGCTAATCTGCATTTAAGGATGGGCCATAGTTCTCCCTAAACCTGGGAACTACATGGCAACCATTGTAATGCTGGCCAAATACCCTGTTGAAGAGAAAGATTTTCTGTTAGACCTAACCTCACTTTGGAGGCTGACGTATGTCACACTGAGGGCTTACATTGTCTTCTTTCCTGTGTGTGCATGTATGTATGTATATACATATGTTTCTGTATGAATAACCCATGAAGGCTACTATGAACTGATTTGTAGGAACCAAGCACATGACCCCAGTACAGTGCTGCATGCCATTCACCTACTCCTTCACTGACAGATGTTAGCAGTGTAGTGGACTAGACTGACGTCCTCCCAAGTTGGATAATTGGATAAGACAGCACTGGCTACTCTTACCTTCCTTGACTGGCTGTGTCAATTCCTGGATACAGGAGGCAGCAAGAATATTTCTAAGGGGTGGGCACTTCAAATTCTAGTTCAGCAGGCTATGGCTTTTAGCAGAAGATCACATGACCCTATTACAAGGGAAGTATTCTTTGTCAGGAAAGTTACAGTGAGGGTCAACCTTTACCTCCAGCTTGCTGTGTGAACTAATGGTGTGTATATATATATATATATATATATATATATATATATATATATATATATATATATATATATATATATATATATATATATATATATATATATATATATATATATATATACATACACATATATATACTGTGGTTGTATGATAGTGAAATTGAACCAGATATATAGATATCTAGTCCTTTATAAGATGATAAAGCAGTCACTTTGAAGATATCATTGAATTACAAGTACAGTCATACAATACTAAATGGCTTTTCATTACCCCACCCAACAAGTTCTGTGTTTAAAAGTATGTTAAAGACTCGAGCACCCACATCCTTAGCATTCTAATCAGAATTAATCCATTCTTTCCACCAGAAAATATATGAGTTGAGAGTTTTTCACCATATTTTTTACCAGAAACTAGTTAAGAATGATGTCAAGCACAGGGCATGTGGCTCCAGCATCAAATCTCCTACTTATGTTGACAAAGCCTTGAGGCCTACTTTGAGTTGCTTTGAGGACCCTTTGTTATTTTAACAAAATTAGTTCTATTATGTCATACAGGTAAGGTCCATTTCCAAAATTGTAATTTGTCTGTCATCTGAGTCATAATCAATGAAGTACTCAAACTGCTTAACAAAAATGAAAGTTTCAAGGCCTTGGTTTAATAGAACAGGGCAGAAATGGGAGTGATAAGTCTTAAAAAAAATGCTCAGTACTTAACTTCCGTTAGTCGGATGCCAGACCAAGCCCAAAAACACAACTAGTTTATATTAAAATAGCTTTTGAGGGAAATCATTTTGGACCTTTGAGTATCATAATCAGTTCACTAAACATGGTGTGTAAATTTACTTGATACTGTATGGTTAGAATTAAACCACATGTTTGAAAATGGTGCATATAGATATTTGGATTTAGTCCATAAGTTTGACAACAGACTTGTTGAACAGAAACTCACTGAGTTTAATCTATGCAAAGAACTTGGCCATCACAAAGCCAATAAGTTGAAATACTACATACCAACTTATTAACTACTAATTGACAGGCACCAAAATTGTTGAAATAAGTGTTTTTGTAGTGGAGGAAGCTCATACTGCTTTCCCTTCAGTGTAGGGGGAAGTGTGTCCCTCATACCTGTTGCTTTTTTTATGTCCTAACTCTAAGACCAAAGTATCACAGAGAAATGAAGACAGTTCAGTCTCTATGCAGAGAAGTCCATTTTCAATTTAAGGAATGTCTCTCCCTTTCTTTATGCTAGTGATTGACTAAAAACGCTTGACAAGTTGGAGCAGTCGACCAGTGGGACACTTGATAAGAGAAACTCAACTAATTCTCTTGACATATTGTGCCATAACAAAACAGGCTGCTCCAGGATATTCTTGTCATCAGCAAGGACTTTCCAAGCTTGTCTCTCAATTTCCTTAACTTTTCTCACTTATTACTATTGCTTCTTTTGGCAAGTGTCAGTGACAAATGTACAGACTACCAAAGCAGCTTCTAAATATGTCTATTAAACATTGACTGTAGATGATTGTTTCTGCTGAAGTGACACCCTTTATCCATGTTTAAAAATGGGAAAGGGGTTGTAGATGGATGGATATATTGACTGTCCAGATATGTATCATCTATAGTGCTGCACTAGATAAGTATACCTTGAAAATTCAGGTTACGTTCTACTAATCAAATGGTTTTGAAATGTATATTTATCATATGCATTTTTTCAGTGCTATCATTGCATATGAATGATAAAAAACATTTTAAATATTCAAAAAATATTCACTTGACTATGATACCAGTAATAAAAGAATATGTTTGTCTTCTTACATTAAGGACTTTAGACAATCCAGATCCATCATTTATTGCTTACTAAGACAGGTAACAAATTGCATTCTATCAAACTTGAGACTGCTAGGAATTTTAGTGTCCTTTCACATAACACTCAACCCTTTCCTAAGTGAGTACTTATAGATTTACTTTCAGTTAAGAACTTAGGACTTTAGGTGCTACAGGAATTTATTTCTGTCAGCTAGCGTGAACATCACAAAATCCTTAGCTCCAGTTATATTACAAATAACACAGTAATTAAAACACGTCGGTGCTTGACAGCCTCATTTAACTTGGAAAGATGCTGACACTACTCTTATTTTGATTATTAAACACAGATCAGTATTGCTGTAGTATAGTTATACTGTGTGAATTCTGGATACACTTTAAGGAGTATCCAAGACATACATGGCCATGGCTTTGCAAGGCATAAACATTGTCTGACAAAATTACTCTTTTTTGACAAACAAAAGCTCATCTTCTGATGCAGGGTTAATGGCAGCTATTATGTTTCTGAATTTTACCAAGACACACTGTCACCTCACACATTAATCTTTGCTCCATAAATCTGGGTGATTTTAGCATTAATACTTTTCTGTATAATTCAGTTAGATCCTGGTTGATTGACAAAAGGTTTTGCATTAGGATTTCTGATATCTTTTCAGATTAGGTCTATCTGTGTAGTGTAGAAGCCCAGAGAAGCCCAGAGCTCATTGTTGGGGGCACTGTTATTTAACATCTTTCCATTGGTTTTAACATTAAATCACTATGTTTGGCTAATTAATTATGCAGAAAGTGCTGGAACAGCAGATGCTGCTAATCTATGCCTGTTTGCTATCTGCACGATTATACACTCAATGCAGTGTATCATTGGTCTTTACTGACAATCTCTCATCGACTATATTAAGAGACAAAGTATGCACGATGTCACAGGAATCCCAGTTGTCATTTCTTTCTTAATGTCATTCTGTTATATTTCTGATGATGTCCTGAATGGATGAACACAATTGTTAAAGTATTTTGGAATAAACATTTTTCTGTTGTGTATTACTAGTATAGAAACAGTATTAATCATATATGTTAATAATCCATTACTTGTCTAGCACGGTATCTGTATAGCATTTAACAGATAAGGCTAATTGGTTTCTTGGCTGTGGCATTTACATTATTGAATTCTGATATAATGACTTAATTTAGCCCTAATGGAGCTCTGTTTAATGACCTGTGTTGATTTAGTATTCTAATATAGTAAATACTTTATTATATTTCAAAGAAAACAAAAAAAAAACATCTGTGCCCCAAAACACTGGAGACTTTCTGTTGCTAAACATATTTAAGCAACTAAATTTAAATTCACTAGCATTTTGAAAGACTATAACTGATCAATTTATGATGTATAAAGCACTGAATGATCAATTTCTCTTGATTTGCTTCAAAATACTAGTTCAGTTCAGTCTACATAGTCTTAACAGTGAAATTTCTCAAAGTCTTCTTATTGATATCTCTTTCAATATTTTAATTTTTTTTTCTGTGAAACTTCATTTGATTTAACTAATAAAGTGTTGCGTTTCCAATATATTTAGAGGTACCTCGCACCAGCTGCAGATATAATATAGTTGATTTGTCTCACACACACACACACACACACACACACACACACACACACACACACACACACACACACACACACACACACACACACACACACACACACACACACACACACACACACACACACACACACACACACACACACATGCTTGCATCTGAAATGTTTTGGTATTTTAAATAAATTGCTATCAAGTGAAATGCTATCAATTGTAGTTTAATATCAGAAATCAATAGATGGAGACTTCCAAGTCAGCTTATAATGTATATTTAATAGAAACAGTGTAAACATCAGTGTGCCATTCTGGTGGACTCCAGTGGTTTGGAAGAACTTAAAAGTGGCAAGTTAGATATGTTAATCCATTTTAATTGCTTAAGTAAGAAAACTGTTATACCCAGATTTCCTTACCTTGTGGTCATCTGATGCATATAAATTTAAAACCTGCTGTTACAATCAAAGAGAATGGTTAGACTATTAAATAACTGCCTGTAGGAAGAGAGGTAATGCACTTATATATGTGTTTTTAGGAGATATGCTACTTTAATGCATGTAAGGAAACTCATTTTAACACCAAACTATTAACTGCCACAGCTACAGTACTGTAAGTGCTCAAGTTGTGATCTAACAAAGTCCCTGTACAGTGAAATTACTTTTTTTGGGAATTTACTCCCCTGAGGTACACTCCAGCATTGTTTTTGCTGCTGCCACTCCCCTCTGATTCAGCTTACAGTGCTCCTATCTAGGTATAATGAATTTCTCAGATTGTTTCCTTACTCAGCTTCCAGTGATCCTGTCTAGATATAATGAACATATTTGATTGTTTTCTTCTCTGTTGCTATCAGTTTAATTCCCTTCAGATGATACTATACAATGGGGCTGTTGTGGATTAAGCACTGTACTTTGCATTTGCTTGCAATGAACATTAGCTGCTACCTTTCTGCCCACTTATTCAGTCCTTCCAAATCCTTCGTTGTACTCTTTCTCCCTCATCCTCCAGTGACGCATCTGTCTTTGTGTAAGCAACAAGGAGACTCCCGTTGTTCTTTATTCTTGCTTCAATTTGACATATAAACAGAGGCAGGCTTTATGTGGTTTGAAGAGGGATAATTCTATAGTAATAACTCCTGCTGATAAGGGAGGCCCTATTGTAGTAATGGGCTCAGAACAATATAATATGAGTGTATATGAACTACTGAGTGATTCTACATTTTATTCTAGGTTAAATATGGATGAAGTGAGGAATAAAGTATTCCGTGTATACGATACTATAGATGACTTACACAGAAGCGGTGTTATAGACAAGGACCTTGTTAGGTTTTTAAGAGTGAACAATCCGCTTTTACCTGTTTTGAAAGGCCTTCCGAAGGTCCATAAAAACTTACATAATCCCCCGATGAGACCGATAGTATCGGGACAGGGATGGTTAACGTAACCGTTTTCATTATTCGTTGAACGACACCTTAGACCAGTGATTGAAGCTAATGCTAATATTTTAAAAGATAGTAAACAGTTTTTAATTAGTCTGTATGAATGCGTGACCAAATTTGATGAAAGGAAAGAATATTTCTTGGTCACATTTGATGTAGTAAGTTTATTCACTGTGATCCCTAATTGCAGTGGGGTTGAAAGTGTACAGGTATATTTGAAGAAATACATGTCAATGGATAATGCTTTGATTGAATTGATAGCACTGTTTCTGGAAATCATTTTAGAGAACGTGTTTGTTTTTGCTAATGAGTTATCTACGCCAACATTGTTATGGCTGAATGGGAGAATGAAATATTGCTTCCCAGTTTTGAGTTTTTTTACAAGAGGTTTGTTTAATTTGGGATGGTACTGAGGAACAGTTGCTTCAATTTGAGAGTTTTATAAATAATACTACTAGTTACCTCAAATTTACTATGAGTTATTCAAGGAAGTACATCTCTTTTTTGGATGTAGACATTATTAGATTAGGTAACGGATTAGTCAACACATCCGTTCATAGAAAAAGTTGTTATAAGAACACTTTGCTTCATAGAACAAGCATGCATCCATTACACGTATTTGAAAATATTGTGAAGGGGCAGACTATGAGGGCGTCCCGCCTTAATCCCTCAGAACATGGTTTTAGGGCTGAAGCTGAAAACTTAAGGACTATGCTACTGATGAGGTCATACAATGAGGTAGAAATAGATAGGGCTTTGACTGATACATATAGTTTGAGAGGAACTAGAGCTTGCCCCTACTTTTCTAGTAGTTTTAATACTGATGAATCAGTTATTAATGGAGAGGTACATAAGGCTGATGTCAAAGTAAATGTACCCATTTATTACACTAGTGATGTTTCTAATATTAAACACATTATAGAGAAATATTGGGATGTACTCACTGTTGATGAGGAAGTTAGTAAATTAGTAGGAACAAGACCAAGATACACATATAAAAATAAAATAAATTTGAAAAGTATGTTGTGTCACAAGGAAGGGGTGAGGTATATGTCATCGAACTTCAATACTACTGCATGTGGTAGTTGCAATCAGTGTAGCCTTATTAATAACAGTAATATATTTGTACAACCTGTCACGGGACAGATTTTTTCTTTTTCCACAGGGACTAACTGTAGGTCAGAGAACGTGATCTATCTCGCTAGTTGCACTGCCTGACAAGCATTCTATATTGGCAAAACTAATAGGCAGTTGAGACTGAGAATTAGGGAGCATATTTATAAAATGAGAATAGGAGATATTACTAATGCTCTAGCGAAACACGAGAAAAAGGCAGGGATTACACATACTTTTACCTTTTTTGTTTTACAGAGCATTTATGGCACCATGAGAGGCGGGGACCTGGAAGCCTATACACTTGAGATGGAGCTCAGATGGATTATAAGGTGCAAAGCAGATTCAACCCCTGGGTTGAATGATAAAGTCAGTTTACAACCTTTTTTGAGAAGAAGGAAGTTAGGCAAAGTTTTAAATAAATAAATGAATAAATATTCCAGTTGGATTGTTTTTATTTATGTTTTATAATAGATGTTTTTTATAATAGATGTTTCATGAACATTTTAATGGCTTGATTGATTAATTTATACAACACCCTGTTGCTAATTAGTGATGCTATTTAATGACTGCCTGATTTGTGTGCTGTTACAGTCTGAAGAAGCCGTTTTGGTGAAAGTGCTTACTGCTGCATGCAAAGCCGCTTACTGCTGCATGCAATAAAAGAAGTTTCTCGTTTTATTGAGTGTTGTGGATTGTCTTTCGTTTTGCTTTTTATCTGCTATTGGTATTTATGAACATCTGCCAGTGTTTGCTGAAGGACTTAGTGATTTTGTGACTTGGTGAGAAAGAAGCATTGATTTTTACAAGTCTTCACGTTCCTGTTCATGAGATTTTTCCACCTTAAACATTATGCCAACCCCCAACCCCCTCAAACAAACACCCACACACACACACACACACACACACACACACACACACACACACACACACACACACACACACACACACACACACACACACACACACACCTTGTAATAGACCAGGTAGCAGTGTCAGCATGTGTGCATAAATGTGCTTATCTGTGGATATGTGCAGATATGGGGGGAGTACCCAATATAGATCTTCAAGTTAACAGTAAAAGAAAATAGTTAACAAAAAAATTATCTTTCAAAAATAATACATCAGATGAATCACAGAGCCTTTAGACTCTCAAAACCTGCGAACGGTTAGTTACTCCCCCCCAACACTATGCTGTATAATGGTATTTTGACCCAGGCTCAGCAGGTAGGTCCCCATTTTCAGCTTGTACCCTGAGTCCCCCCAGTCTAAAACTGTCCCTGGCCATAATTTGTTCATTGTGTACTATGGTTACTCTGATTCAAACCTTCTGTTCCAGCCACTCATACAGCAGTTCAGAAGCATTCCATGCTGATATGCCTGACTAGGTATGCATGGCATGGATCCCATAACACATTGACAAACAGGTACTAGTTTTTATTTTTGGCAACAGGAATACTGACACAGAAAAGGGTTGTCCATGGAACTTCATGCAAACTTCATTTTAATAGGATAGTCATATGACTGATGGAATGTCTGTATCAATATGGACTGTATACTGCACATCTGGCTGTCATACTGCTATTTTTGTAATGTTGTATTGTATATATTGTGGTGCTGTGCTGACCAGATAAGTAACCCTGAACAATATTTTAAATTGCTAGATGATAACAAATTTTAGCATGTTTACTTGCACGTATATCATCATAATTACTTTAAGGCATACATACATCAGTAATAGATGACGGTCCAAGTAGTGACTGATTAACTTCAGAATGGGATAAACATTTACTTCATACATGCAGGATGCATATCCAGACTCTCTTAGAGGCAGGTTTGTAGGTAAGTACTAGGCCAGCAGCCTTTGAAAGCCATATTTTAAGCTTAGCCAATGTCCCTTTTCTGCTTGAAATAACCTATCCCATTTGGTTATAGACTGGCCTTACCCATCCCATAGTCAATAATTATATATTACCCTTAATGAGACTAATTGGGATCATACCATAGATAATTTTAGGAGACCCATGCATGGGATAAAGCATTTAGGAACTGCCTCTCTCCCTTAGTAGTACAATGGACAGTCCTGGGGTAAATTATCTGTTTCCCATCCATGAATCTAGGTTGTGCTTGAATAAGGACAGGGGTAAACTTTGTTTTATATGGATGGAGAATCTGTTCCAGAGCAGCAGTATCTCCTGCGGGATATACATGTCCTTCCAAACCATTCTGTTGATGTTGCAGAACAGGTTTGGATCCCTAGACCAAATACTTATGATGACATTTGACTTGCTAATGCACAGTAAATCCATCAGTATTGGGTTGGAGGATGTCTTATAGTTGTATGTCAGACACAAGTCACTTCTTAGCGGTCTGTAGAATACTGAGTATAGTGACAGGGCTTTGTGTCAGTCCATGTAGGACATGTTTCATAGGCCTTGTATCCTTTTAGTAAGACATCTGTGTGGGCATTCCAATTGCTGCATGTGTCTGGACAGATACATGCCAAAGGGGGCATTATATTCAGTGGTTGGCCTAATGAGGGCTGAATAAAGTGGAGCAATGACATTCCTAGATCTAGACACAATCCCTTTGTTTACAAACTGCACAATATAGAAGGGCTTTCTTACAAGAATGGACACATGTTGGTCAAAAGTTAGGTCACTGTCCACATAAGTTCCTAAATCCTGAACAACTGGGTCAACTCTTCTGGTTGTATTGTCAATGTGGTAGTTTCCAGGGGTAGATGACTTCCTGAAGGATACAGTAATGCATTTTTGGCATTTACTTTCAGTCCACGATTTTGATACCAGTTATTTATTTGGAAGGAAACTTCCTACAGGATGGCTAACTTATTTGGGGTCTCAATGGCTGCTCCTAGCTTGCAATCTATCATCTGCGCACATAGTCAGCCAGTGCCCTTTGGTATTGGCTTTTACTTTAGAAAAGTAGATGCAAAACAGGAGAGATCCAAGCAGAGAATCCTGGTGGACTCCACTGATGACTGGTCTGTCTATGGAGGTAACTTTTCCTATTCTGATTATCTGTGTCATATCTATCAGCCAGTTAGCCATTCAGTAAGTGGCATAGGGTTTATTTCCAGTTTATATAGCTTTTCTATTATGCTTGAGTGGGGAATTGTGTTAAAAGCTTTGGCCAGGTTGAGGTATATGGTGTATACTATTTTGTCTTCATCCATTGCTTTGGTGACATTTTGAAAAAAATCTACTAGTGTGAGTAAGCAAGACCTGTCCTTGACGAATCTAAACTAAGATGGGTCCAGTGTTTGGTTGTGCCCTATGTCCTGATTGATTAGTTTCATGATATGACTTTTCATGACTTTGCATATAAGGCTGGTCAGACTTATAGGTCTGTAACTGACTGAGTCTGTGGTAGGTCCTTCCCTTATGCAGGGAAATTACTTAGCTGTTCTCCATTTGCTTGGTACAAAACTTGTATGGAGGCTGAGATTGAACAGAGTTGTTAGAGGTATGGCTAAATTAGGCTTTGTCCTATTTAAGATGCATCCAGGGATATTGTCAGGACCCATTGATGCAGTAGTTTTACCTTTTGATAGCACTTTTTAAATAATTATAACAAATTAAACATAATATCAAAACATTGGTTAAGAATTGATAGAAGTTATATGCCAACCATTTAATATTTAGAGAAATTTTAGACAGTTTGTAGAGAAATTAATGTAAGTTAGTCTAATACAAGCAAGAATTGCAAAATGAAGTGAGGGAAAAGCAGGTGTATGGTATATTTAGAGAGAAAGTCAGGGAAGAGAATTTGACAGAAGTTAGGAAGTAAGTGAAGAAGGGAGAGTAATGAGGTACAAGGAATGAAAAGGTACTTGCTCACATTTAGGGATATAGTTTATCCTGGTTTTGAGCAAGAAGAGAGCAAGTCTTAAAAGAAATTTCTAGAAGTATCTCGAATGAAAGGGATCTCTAGTTTCAATTTTATTTAATGCCAGAAGGAACAAGGCCATATTTCTACATATGTCTTTTGTATTCTACATATCTGACAGAGGTACTCAAATGGGAGCTCTTTCCTCCAGTAGGTTTATAAGGTATACTGTCTTGTTGAATAGGATATCTCTTTAATTCTTTCATTATTGGACTATTGCGATTAAATCCTGGTGTGGCTTGCCGTTTTTTTTAATTTTCTTTACTGACTGTAATGCATCACATTAACACTGAAGATATACTGAGATCTTTAGCACAATCTTCAACATCTGAAACCATGATCTTCACGTACATCAATAACCATAAACAACAGCTATAAAATGAGTGATACCCCCTAGTTCTGTGCAAAAAGTTTTGGGTGGCTGTATCACTGAATGATTAAAAAAATATTATTCATATAAAGTAACAGAAAACTTTAATGAGCCACTGAAGTGAAAGATAAGTGCTTTTGTCTACATGTTATCTTACAGAAAAATCACTAAATATCACATTATCCGATTCTTCTTTAATGGGTGTATATTTTATCATGCAACTTTTTTTATTATGAAATGTTTCATCTTTTGGGCATTTACCCCTAAACTGAGAGACTAACAATGACTTCTCAGTCCAGTAACTACCAGACAAAATGGATGTATCTTATTAAAAACATATCCTGTATCCTATCTCACTGATTTATTCACTAATATAACAATCCTATTATAGACCTTCATATACTCCTAAAGTAGGCTGTATTCTTCTTCTTCTCTTTCAGATATACTGTCCTTATTGTGATGCTCTGTTTTAACAGGTGCTTCTATCTAACATCATTGTAATCCTCTACTAATAGTTCATAGTTATATGCTAGGCTAATGACCACCAGGGCCTTTATAAGCCTTGCCATCTGGCATACTTGCCTGACATATTACAAATTGACAATATAATTTTGCAGACCCTTTGTATTTCTCCTATTTCTTCAAACCCTTAGATGTAGTTATTTCCAAGTAACTGTGAAGCATTTTTATTTCCATACATGCATTTTATGGCCTACTTTTGCATTCAGTCTTTAACAGACTTCATTAACCTTACACATTTCACACAAAGGCAGGCTTCTTTGAGCCTTACCACATTCCACCATTTTACATTACCAGCTTGTCACGCCCCTACTACCATCAGTTGTGCTTCCCAGTCTGCCCATCAGAACAGAGCTGGTAAGCTAAGGTTTATCTACTGACTTCCATAAACAGAAAGACAGTCTTCATAAAAATATTATTCTTCCTTCTATGTCATTTTTCAATTTTAATTTCACATTGTGGTATATAAGCATAACTAGCTTTGAATCATACTGTTTTATAACACAGGTATGTCTTCACCCCCTTTTCAGATCATTGCTCATACATATTCCTTTTGGAATTTAAATTTTTAACCTGCAGAAACAGCATTGTCACCACATATACATGTAACCTCGTAGCCATAAGATAATCATATAGATGTTTCGTTCTGCACAGCAGTTATTCTACTTTTAGTTTGAATTATCTGTAGACAAACAGGCAGAAATGAGCTCCTCTGGTAACTATATTAAGATGTCAGCATTACAGCTAAGGAGCACAAAGCTAAAGAAATCCCACATGGCAGCATGCCCAAAGAAGCCATGGTAGTAACTCTGTGTGCAGCCCACTAAAGAAATCCCACATGGCAGCATGCCCAAAGAAGACATGATAGTAACTCTGTGTGCAGCCCACTAAACAAATCCCACATGGCAGCATGCCCAAAGAAGCCATGGTAGTAACTCTGTGTGCAGCCCACTAAAGAAATCCCACATGGCAGCATGCCCAAAGAAGACATCATAGTAACTCTGTGTGCAGCCCACTAAAGAAATCCCACATGGCAGCATGCCCAAAGAAGCCATGGTAGTAACTCTGTGTGCAGTCCACTAACCTTGGAGACAGCCTAGCAGGTGCTGTCACTGGTGCAAGTGACAAAGGACAATTCACTCCATCCCCCGAGGACCTCCAAGCCCAAGATGGAATTACAGGGAGCAGCACTGGTGATGAAATGCTTGGAAACCAGAGCTGCTGAGAAAATGCAGCAGCTGGTGGCCACATGACTGAAAGATAATCATCTTTTGCCAGAGACATGAGTCATAAGGGCAGGAAAGCCAAACCCTAGTTGCCTGGGTTAGTACAAAACTTTTTCCACAATATACATAGAGAATAATTTTGATAGTTTTATTGGGGCACTTGAAAGAATGTGCAATCAACACTAAGTTCACCAAAGATAGTGGTTGAGGTTTTTAACTTATCTGCTCACTGGTAGGGTAAAGCAATTAGTCCCCTAATTTAATTATTTTGCTTGTTTAAATTATGCTAAAGTTAAAGACTGTTTACTTTCATGTTTTAAGCTGACTCCTGACATCTATAGAAAGAAATTCAGAGAGCACAGAAGAAAGGTATATAGTAGCATGAGTGAGCATTACACAGTTTGGTGAGTGGATATAAGATTGCCTCATTTGAATACAGACTGTTTGATCCAGGATCAAACAATCAGTAATTTGCCTGCAGACTCAAGAATCTGGTTGGCAGACTGGAAATGAGAACCTGCTGTGGAGTTGGAGAAGAAGGGGTCCTCCAGCTAGCTATCAGGTTGTGAAAGCATAGGAAAGGGGTAACCATCTCTGCATATGGGTATAATGAAATCCCTGAAGACAGCCTAAGACATCACACACAACAGCTTCCACTGGTAAATGGCAAGTGACAGATTCTGGAGAATGCCTAAGTGTTGGATTAGATGTTTTAAGTTTAACCAAAAGGGGCATGTATGGCTTCAATGCCCTAAATCAGGCTGTGGAACACTCTCATTGCCCACTGATGCAGGGTGGGGAACAGTCTCATTGCCCACTGTTGCAGGGTGGGGAACAGTCTCACTGTCCACTTATGCATGGTGGGAAACAGTCTCTTTGCCCACTGATGCAGGGTGGGGAACAGTCTCATTGCCCACTGATGCAAGGCGGGGAACAAAAATGTCAGAAAATAGCAAGTAAGATGAGCAGTATAGCAGTAGTAGGTTGTCTGGAGGCAACCACTGTGTCACATTACCATAGTTGTCTGTATCCTATTCTAATGGATGGGCAGAGAAAGTGACCATTCCCAAGAGACACACAGCCTCAGATATAACTATGGATAAGCCTGCCAAGAGAGGCACAGCCTCAGACATAGCTATGGTTAAGCATGCCAAGAGAAGCATGGTAAAAAAGGAACAATACCTGTCTGGACAGTCCACTTCATTTAGGGAATTGGGAAGATACCTTTTCAGATAAGTTTCATCAGAGTTTATCAAGATAAGGAAGGAGAAGGTAGCTGTGTTTGAGGATATTACAGCAGATGCCCTAACAGGGAATGACTTTGACAGTACAGTATCTTGAGTGTGGGTGGTTACACACAGCTAGGCACGGAGGCAGATACGTGTGGAAGGCAGTAGGGGAAGAGATCCAGCAACGCCTTATCTTCATATGGGACTGGTGATGTGGCTACTGCAGATGTGGAGCTGGTCAATAACAGTGAACTGGGACACAGCATTTGAAACACAATGGGCTTCCCTTGGAAAGGGTTACTTCAAGGGGAGAGTCAGATGGTAGTAGTCATCACCATGAACTCAAAGCAGGACTGTCAGGAGGTACCACACTCCCTTTGGAAGGGGAACTGGGGTGGTCATAAAGAAAGAATTGTTGCAGGTTCAGCTCTCAGACCCTACTTTACAGAAGTTGTGGAAGGTAGCAAGGACACTTCTTTTCCTCAAGGGGAGGGGGAGCTCATATACTGGGACAAAGGGTTGTTACATACAGAATAAATCCCTGAAGAGGGCTAAAGGGAAAAGTGATACAATAGTTGGTAGTACCCAGGGTCTGCCAATGGGCATTTATGGCCATAATGTAAAACATTCCTTTTGCAAGCCATTTGGGCATAAAGCATATTAAAAGATGGTGTATGCAGAATTTCTATTGGCCTGTATTGCAGAGGATGAAATAGTGTACTACAATACCTGTGAGCAGTGAAAAGGGTAATAAGGCAGAAGGTAAAACCAAAGCTTTTTTGGTGTCTTTTCCTCTTATTGAGGATCTGTTTCAGAGGGTAGCTATGAACATTGTGCAACTTCTTTGTACCCCAAACTCTGCAGTTAAGAAATATATCCTGGTGGTAGCAAATTATGCCATTACATACCCAGAAGCAGTTGTAAATGTGCTGCTAGATATTTTCAGTAGGGTAGGTTTTTCTAGAGGTCTACTAACAGATTTAGGTTACAGCTTCATAGCAGACCATCTGGCCTGTTTGTGGGAAAGGTATGGGATAAAATATTTAATGACTGCCCCTACCATCCATAAACCAGTGATTTGGTGGAGAAGTTTAAGTTTACACAGAAGACGATGTGGAGGGCATTTCTACTTCTCCATCTTCTCTTTGCATAGAGGGATGCTCCCCAGGAATCCACAAGGTTTTCACTCTTGCAGCAGGTAACAATGGTGGTTATTCTTGTTAGACATAGCAAGCTACAAGAAGCTTGGGAGAGTCTCACCATTATCAAGAAGGTGAGTAATAACATCCTCTGCTATGATAACATGATAAAGCCCTACCATAGTAGCGAGGCCCTAGTACTTAGTCTCTTACAGTGGGCTGCAGGAAGAATGGGGGGGATCTAGTGATAGACCTTCTCGTTGATGGATATGAGCAGATATCTCCTACTTAGGTTTAGGAAATCTGAGCAATACAGCAAGAATTTGGGATATATTTACTGGTAAGCCAGAGTATCTATCCATCTGGTGGAGCACCATGTGGACACAAGACCCCGGTGGCCTATCAAACCAACCAGTTACAAGGTGCATGAAAGAGGTAGGCAAACCCTGAGAGAAGACATGTAGGATATGTTGGAGCTGGATAAAATCCAGGTTTACAGCATTTCCCAGGCTTCACCACTGCTGTTGGTGCCAAAGAAAGATGGCAGCACAGAGTTCTTTTTTGACTATAGAAAACTGAACAGTCACAGAGCTTCAAATGCATGCACCATGCCCAGGGTAAAGCTTTACAAAAGCTGGGTGGGGATAAATACCCAACCACTATTAACCTGACCATGAGTTACTGGCAGGTATCGTTAATGCCTGTAGCCAGGAAGAGGTCAACATCTGTGACCCCTTTTGGTTGTTTGCATTTACTGAAAAGTCATTTGCTATGAATAAACCCAGCAAATTTCAAGAGGCTGGTAGATTTCATCCTGTCAGGAGTGACAGATTATGCTGCTGCTTGCTTGCTTAGTTGTGTGATATTGCCATCTATAACTGGTCATAGACAGAGCATGTTCAACTTATCAGAGAGTTGTTTGGCAGCCTACAAAAGGTAGGGCTGACTATTAAGGGAAACAAGTGTGAGGTGGTATGGCAGAGATATTTTTTCTGGGTCATAGGATAGGTGTTTGTAAGATCAGGTCAGGGTCTGTCAAAATCCAAGCCATTTGGGCATGGTCTACTCTTGCTACCAAGAAGCAAGTGGGTGTGTTCTTAGGGAAAATGTGGAACTATAGGAGGTTTGTCCTTCACTATAGTATCCATGCCCCTTACAGACAATACCAGTAAAAGCAGACTAGAAAAGGTTGTCTGCACAAGAAGTACTACACAGTACAAACACAGTACAGGAAATACAGGAAGTAGTACTGCACAGCACACACAATACAATGCAGGAAGTATTCCTGCACAGTACACACAAAATACAGGAAATACAGGAAGTAATTCTGCACAGTACTCACAATACAGGAAATGCAGGAGGTAGCATTGCACAGTATACACACACACAATACAGGAAATGCAGGAAGTATTACTGCATAGTACACACACAATACAGGAAATAAAAGACGCATTACTGCACAGTATACAGTCAATACAGGAAATACAGGAATTATTACTGCACAGTACACATTACTGTTCTGGGTAAACAAACTATCACGTTTTCTGCCTAAGGCAGCCAAAGTTAACATAGGTAAAGGAATACTCATCTCATCTTGAATATGGACTACCCATAATAGCTGCAGCCACAAAGAAAAATGACATTACATTGTAAGCCATTCCAAATAAATCTGCCTGTTCATTACTAACTCTCCATCAAGGAACACCACTGCCTAATTCTTGCCAAAGCCAAATGACTCACACTACATTTGAGAGCCATCCTGCTACTAGGATAACATTCGCAAAGCCTTTTCTCCTGAGACATCTTCCCCTGTCACTAATAAACTCTTCACCAAAGCCCCTACATATAATTTCAGGCATGTATCTCTCAATTTCAACCTACTCTAATAACACCAAAAACTAAACTTCATTGCACTGACGATGCATTCTCCATCTTAGTACCTAAACTTTGGGACTCTATTCCTCTCTCAGTTAGAGGCATCCAAAAGTGCTTGGACTTCAGACAACAGCTCAAGGAACACCTCTCCACCCACACAAAGTGCAGTCGCACTCACACAAGTCACATTACATGAATCCTGTAATTCTCACCCATCCCATTTACCTCTGTTTCATCTTTCCTTATCCCATCTTCTCATCCTCTCCCTTACTGCCTTTCATTCATCCTACATCCATCTTCTCTTTGCATCTCTCACCCTTCTCTCCTTTCTACTCTTCTTTCCTCTACATTTTTCTCTCACCATTTCTCTCTCTTATCCTCACAGTATCCTTTCCCGCAACTATTGTCACTTGTCTCTTCTAATGTCTTCATATCTCTCTGCATAGTGATATGTTGCTATCGCTGTAGCATAAGCCATCTCATTCATTATGGCTACATCTTATCCAAAATGTTCTGCTAAGCATGATTCCTTTTTAGTTCCATCCACGTTTTAACATTGTATACTGCTTCTTGAGCTAAATGTTGTAGCATATTATTTCATCTGTAAATAAGTATATGCTTTAGCACATCTTTGTAGCTGTAAATATGTTTTGTTCATGTCTTATGTGATCCTATTCAGTGGCTGATTTAGGCCTTGGTGCAGGGGCGCATGGCCTCCCCTTTTAAACCGCAATGCAAACTTGAACAAAAAAAAAAAAAAAAGAAAAAGCATTCTAAAAATGCTTTGGTTAAAATTAGAAAATGTACCACCAAAAAAATAAAACTGAGTGTTCCTCATTCAGCAGTATTTTTTTTTCATTTCAACCTACACTTGTTTCTTTTTTTCTTTTTTGCAGTCCATGTCATAATCACAATCAGAGATGCAGTTGAAGGTGCCAGTCAGATGACTGGATTACAAAATCTTGAATGGCTCCTGCAATTGCATCATGTTCCAGAAGGGTGTTAATGAGATGACAGAGAAGTGTCATTAGCCTCCTTGAATAATGGGGGAGGGGGGACTAGAAGAAGAAAGATAGTTAAATTTTACTTAAATTGTTAGGGATTTTGTACTGCTGTAAAAGCACTACTTAGCTCCCAGTTTAGTAGCCCTGTGTGTCGAGGAGTCTTTGACTGTCAGTTTCAGGTGAATGCACCTCCACATGTTGTTAATATTATACTACTACACGGCAAGATGAACCCTACACTCCAAAGCAAATCCCATCACATCCCAATTTCAAAAGATTGCTTAAAAACAAAACAAAAAAAAAAAAAAACAGTAGGACACTTTTATTCTGGCAGCAAACAATTAGGGTGGAGAGCAGTAGGAGTCTGTAAAGTTGTGACCAGTGGTGAGGCATGTTACTCTGCACTTGGATGAACAGTTGCATTGTGCATATGTGAGTCTGTCCAACTGGAGTGGGCGTGGGAGCTTTGGATATTAACTGTCTTAGATGTGTTGTGGGAAGAGCTGTAAGTGTTTGTGGAAAACAATAACTGAAGTAAAGGGTTATGGTCTGTTTTTAAGTGAAGATCATTAGAGTGATGAGAAGTAGCTTTGAAGACACTGCATTTGTCTTTGTTACATGTTGGGTTATCACTTAAAGGAGACCTGTTAGAGCTATTTTTAATTTTGAGAGTTTTTTTGTGATTTTGTAGGGATGTGGTGAGTATTTTAAATTTTAATTCAGCTGATCTGATTTAGAGTAAATCAAGAATGTTCCTTTATGTTAGATGTTCATGATGGAGTGCATATATAGAGATGAAAGGTACAGGAGTTTCCACTACAAGTGAAACTTTTCAGTTTGTGTCAGTACGCCTCTCACCTCTGAGGTTGTATTTATCTGTCTGGACTGATCTATCTGTGCAATTTATTTCATTAAATTGTTTACTGGAGTACAGTACTCATCCATGTGGGCTAATCTAGGCTTGAATCGGGAGTATGTAAACAATATTTAACAATAGATGTAACACAGCTATATATTACAGATCAAGACTAGGAGGATTTGATGTGTGTAATCAATACTGACTTTGTCATGCTTTACAGGCCAGTTCTATGAACTGACCAATGAGATGATCATCACCAAAACCGGCAACTGTGTGAATCATACCACTCAAATGTACTTCTTCATATTTGCCCACTCTCACTCTTAAAAGTTCTGTATTTCACGCTGGGGTTTGACACACAATAGTTTTGATTTAACAAATATTCACTGTAAATACTGCAAACAGTTTAAATGCGATACAGGTACAGATGTGGATTCTGGAGTGGGGACCATGCCTGGTAACTGGGATGTCTTAGAATATGCATTACATAGGTAATGGGATTCAGTCATATAGACTATTTCTGAACTCTGTTATTTAAGTATTCATTAGTGTTTTTTTTTAATATAGGGGATTCTTTGTAGCATCTAGAGTCTTCTATACAAATTTCCTCTCCCTTGCCAGTATGATGGCATGCCAGAGAGCACAGACCTGAAAACAATGTTCAAGTTAGTGGAAGATCTTCACAAGACTGCCTTGCTTCTTTCTGAATCCTTAGGTAAGACTGTCATTTTATTTATTTATTTATTTATTTTATTTTTCCTTTAGGTTAGTTCCACTAGGCTAGTGACCTCTTTTCAAGGGTGTTTATACTGCTAGAGGAATATTGGGCAGGGCGTCAGAGAACTTTCATTACTTTCTTTGATAGGTGTGGCAGAACTTTTCACATCTACCTGAGCTTCCACCGACTTAAGCAGATGGAACCTTGGTTTAACATCTCATCTAAAGGACAATACACTTGAGAGTGTAGCTACCCCTATATCAGCAATACAATCACCTGGTGTGGGAGTAGAATCCACAGCCTTCAGGTCTTCCAGCACCAAAGGCAAGTGAGCTTCCTGTACTGACACTGTTATTAACAAGCTCTATCCTGTTGTCCTTCGACTCCTTCAGTCTCCACTTGGATATGGTAAGGCAGTGAGACAACATCACTTAACTGGACAATGGTTTTAGGTTGATCTGCCCTTTCTGTTTCCCACTTCTTCCTGCAAGAAGAAATTGGAGATAGAAAAGATGGATTAACCTACGATAAAGTACTGTCTGGTTAACAAAGATTGTAAGAGAGCATCATTTCTCTTAACAGTCCAGATTTTTGCCTCATATTTTTAGCCTGTTCCTCAAAATTTGTGATGGTCTGACAACTCCTTGAGGTTTGAAGTCAATAAATAGTCCCTGACACCTGCATGTTGAATCTTCCTTACCAAGTGGTACTATGATTTTGACATTAACACTGATTTATTATATTGCATGACTATTTTAAGTACTTTTTAATTGTACTATGATTTTGACATTAACACTGATTTATTATATTGCATGACTATTTTAAGTACTTTTTAATTGTTTTGCTAAACAGGTAACTTTTTTTTCCCTAGATGAATCATAGGTTCATAATTTAATACTAAGCTAACTGCACTTGTGAGCCATTTTAAGCCAATTATCCCTTGTGAGACTCAAACCCTGCACCTTGTGTTTGTAAGGCAAACACCTTAACCATTAAGCCACCCTCCAAACAGAAATCATTTTCAGCCACAACATTTATTTATCCTAGTATACTTTATTCCTGATTTTTGAGATGATTGGTTGATAGCATTCATAAGGGTCTGAAGTATGAATCATACTACCCCCATTAAGTAATATAGTATGAAAAGATGTACCATGCTAGTACTGCATTACTGCACTACCTTTAGCTCCTGTGCTTCCACAGCACCAGCAAATGCACGCACAATTTTCTTGTGTGCGAGTGCCACTGCGTTCCTGCAGCAGTAAGTAAAGGATTCCTCAAGAGGAGCTTTGGCTATGTATATTTGTTAACAGTATAATGATTTTTTCATGTAAAATACAACACCTTGTTGATGAAGCAGGCTCATGTGTGCAGGAGAATCTCAGATCATAAAGAAGAAGAATTCAGCTGGAATGGATGCAAAAATGCTTCCAAGCTTGATGGCAGGAGAGTAGGAAACCTCATGCTTACCAAGATGTGACAAGAGGGTTGCATGAACAAGATTTCTTCAAAGTGTAGGCTAAATGCTTATGGACATAATAAAAAAGGCTTCCAAAATACAGCCATTCCTATTTTTGAACACAAGTCCTAAAGTTACACTGTCATACAAATCATAAGATAGGCATTTCATAAGCTTATTTTTCCATTTCAAAGTCAGTGCAGAAGGGAGAAAAGTGAAATATGTACTTTTGTTAAAAAAAAATAATAAATAAAAAGCATATTTTTTTCTCAAAGTAATGGAAACTTCAGAGGTGGTTATGGGGAAGTCTTGCCCTCAAATAAAACATACTGGACAAGAGTTTATTTGTAATCTTGCGATTGCTCTTTTGTGGTTCTCAGGCCGTCTTTCAGATGTAATTACACTACAAAATGACTTGCCCACCGTGATTGCTGGCTGCAGACACTTTAAAGATCCTTTAATGCACTCTTCATACGGCAGCATGTTGAAACCTTTCCTAGGATGTAATTATGAAATCTACCTATAAGACACAGATAATGAGATATTACAATAGTGCAGAATAAACTTTATATACAAGTACCATTTGTTTGTTTTATTTGTTTATTTATTTATCTATTCATTTATTTATATTTGTTTTCCTGGGGTAGTGCACTGTTCAATATTGACCTATTTCAGGCTCAGCCCTGTTAAAAAGGGACAGTACTAAGCCAAGTTTCATGGAGCTGTACAGGTGATCAAATTTGTGGCAAAGTACAGTAACTCTTCCATTTAAAAGGTGCCAAGCTAATGCTTGACCTGGTGTAATAAATAGAGTGACTTTTTGTGAACCAATGCAAATGGATTGGCATGCAATTGTTTGGTTTACTGAGCTGGTGCCATTCCCTTGTAAAAGTTCCTGTATAAGAAATAAACCCAGTGCATCTGCTACCACAGTCACTGACAACAGCAGAGTTAATTATACCCAGATGGACAGTGAAGCCCTACGCATGATATGAAAAGAGAATCACAATGGTAACAGATCACCAGTCTTCAGTGTCCATATTAATTCAAGAATGCATGTCTGACCAGTTACAGTATCACATTTGCAACACTGGGCATTGTTCCTAACAGCACAATCCTATCACACTTAATTTGGACAAAGCAACATAGTAATGATGACAAAGTACTGTGTTTATTAAAAGCAGATGTCTATAAATTTGCCATGTGATGGACAAGAAAGACCTACTTCCACTACTACAGCCACATCACAACGATGTGTAAGTGCTGTCAGAGCATCATATTCCTGTCATGGATGAAAAAAATGCTTCCAAGCTTGATGGCAGGAGAGTAGGAAACATGGGCGACAGGTGTTCCACACTGGAGGTCAAACCGTCACTGGTTAGATCAGACTATAAACTAATCACTCTGGATGTCCACACCCCACCACCACCCCCAACTAAGGAAACCACAGTAGAAAACTTTTCTAAAGCAAACTTCACCTTACTTAAGACAGAGGCGGTAAGTTTCACAGCCCCCATGCTAAAGGATAATGCTGCCCAAGATGCAGAAACCTTTACAAATGCACTCTAAGAGCACCTACATGGATGCATGGATCGTGCCATGCCTAGCAAATGCAAGACTCACTCCTCTAAGAGAGAGAAACCAGTCTGGTAGACCCCTGCCATAAACAGGCTATACAATAGAAGGAGGAAACTAGTTCAGAAAAAAAAGCAAATCCCAAGAAGGAAAGACACCCCTGATCAGTATCAGTAAGAAACTAAGGTCCCTCATAAAATCATCCAAGGCTAACTTTGAAAGAAAAATAGTCAAGGATTCAAAAGATAACCACAAAGCCTTCTTTAGCTATGTTAAGAATCTAAGTGGCAACTCGCAGATACGCACTGAACTAGTGCAAAATAGCACAAAATATACTGAACCTACTGATATTGACAACATCCTGGCAGATAGATTCAATGCAAACTTCACTCCCCTCCCACCCCCAAAAGGTTCCACAACAATACCGGAAAAGTGTAGTGTCCCAGAAATCACAGACCCACAGGTGAAAACAGCTCTTTCAAAAGCCAAAAACAGTGTCAGTGGGGCCAGATGGTGTCCCAGGCTGCGTCTTGCACGAACTACAGAACGAACTGACCCCCCCCACCTAAACACGCTGTTCAACCTCAGCCTCTCCACAGGCTACATGCCCATAGAATGGTGCACAGCAATGGTTATTCCACTCCACAAAGGAGGGGCTACAACTGACCCTAGTAACTATCGCCCCATAAGCCTGACTAGCCTGGTCTGCAAGGCTATGGAGCGCATCATCTTGGAACTCATTAACAAAGACATTGGGAACCTCCAAACACTTGACCTGACTCAGTTCGGCTTTGTTAAGGGCAGATCATGCCTACTAAACCTGGTTGACTTCTTCGAGACAGTCACCAAGGCCATAGACGAGGGAAAGGTGGTTCACACTGCCTACCTTGACCTCGCCAAGGCTTTCGACACCATTCCCCACTCGGGTATTACAGAAAAACTCACCAGCCTGAACATAAACCCCTACACCATGAGATGGGTTGCCAACTGGCTTACAGACAGAACTCACACGGTAAGAATAGTGAGCTCCAGGTCCAACTCTAAACCAGTCACAAGTGGTGTCCCGCAAGGCTCAGTCCTGGGACCCCTACTGTTCGGGATATACTTCTCGGAAGTACAGGCAAACACAGGAGGACTATGGCTAACAAATTCACCGATGACTGAAAACTGGTAGCCATAACTGACTCTCCGGCTGACACGGACATCCTCCAAAAGGGCCTTACTGAGATGGACACCTGGTGTCAAAGTCATGGCCTCAAGCTAAATGCCAAAAAATGCATTGTCATCCCATTTGGGAAAAACAAAACACTCACGAATTACCACATAGGTGGCAGTCCCCTTAATACAGAAAAGGTAATAAGAGATCTGGGGACCCAGGTAGATAGTAATCTCTCCTTTGACAATCATATTGCCAAAGTAGTTAGGAAATCCTTCTATGTGGCCCATCTAATTACTAAAGGGTTCGCATCTAGAAATAAAGAGGTTATAGTGCCCCTCTACTCGTCACTCATCAGACTCATCATATGGTACAATGCCCCATTTGGGCTGTACCTCACAAGACACTTTCAACAGCTGGAAAGACCACAAAAGTACCTCACCAAGAGGATTACTGGCCCAAAACATATGTCCTGTGCAGCCCAACTGAAAAAACTCCAGCTGTACTCAGTGGCATATCGCTTACTCAGAGGTGATCTCTGCCTGACTTACAAAGCCATGTCCATCTCAGAATTGATGGACATGCTCCACCTAAAGAAATCCAAATCACTGCGAGCCATGCGCTCTGGTGAGCTAAACCATGTCACAACAATAAATAGAACATGCTGGAGAGATAGATTCCTGTCACAGAGACTCCCCATGCTTTGGAACTAAATTCCTAACTACATTAGGCAGAGCCCCTCACTAATACTCTTCAAGAGAAACCTTCACGAGTGGATGGGTAACAGAAAATACACCCTTGGCATTACTTCATTGGCTCTGCTTGACAGAGGCTCAGTTAATTAATCAATGGGGCGAAAGCTGGCACACTCTGGCTAGGCTTATAAATGCCCTCAGGCAGATAGCCTAGTACCTACTTATAAACCTATTATGGTGATCTTTTCACAGACCCCACATCTAGTGTTCTACTTTCTTATATCCCACCCTTCACTCCCGTCACTAACTTTGAAGACTGTGCATGCCCACCCCCCCCCCCCCCCCGTGAATACCTAGATCCGTCACTGCTGTTTACACAGGCCATGCCTGCAAATGGTTCACTGAGATCAGTGCACTACTCAGGTAAACAAATATAAATAAATAAATAAGTAGAACAGCATGAGTAATAGGCATGGAGTTCAGAAAATTGTGAATGTAAATAGTTTTGAATCCAACATTACCAGTAAGTCATGTGATAAAGCAGTTAAAATGGTCACTGCAGAAGTTTAAATAATAATAGACAATTGAATAGAATGGATAATTAATGTTTTTTTGTTTTTAGGCCATCAAAGTATCCATTCATTTTTTTTCCAATTCAAGAGGGCAGGGACAAAAACAGCAGTATGAATAAGGATTTAGATGGGAACATTACTAATATCAAAGATGCAACAGAAGGTAACGATGTCTGGGTGTTGTAATTAATATTACGACTTTTTGCTCATCAACTAGTTTGGCCCTGAGACTGCTGATAACCATAAAATAATAATGTTAGCATATCAGGGCACAATTTAACTGATGATGAAATAAATGTCTTGAATCTTGCTTTAAATTTTATTCCCATCATATTCCCTCTTTTACATGGTGTAAAAATTCAATTAGATGCTTTTTTACCATTATTCATAAAATAATTCTAGAAGTTTGAATAATGACAGTTTGCTTTTCTGATAAATTAGAATGTATGTCTGCTAACAGTTTATGAGTTGGAAGATACTAGCTTTTCAAATGCTAACTGCTTACATCCTATTTCTATGCCAAATGTTAGTAATGGTTATATTAAATGTTTTTGTAATGTGATAAACATGGAAACTGATATGTTTATTTAATGATTTTAGGTGTACCACCAACACAAATTAATGGTGTAATCTTGATAAGCAGCAGTGGTTGTGATTAAAAGGTCTTAGAGAGAATAAGAATATTATTATTAAACCTGTGCTCCTGGAAGACCTATTATATATGAATGGAGTTACTGCATTACAATGTTGGTAAACTTATTAATAATTAGATGATGAATACAGCTGTGAATGCTCTCTCATGTATTAGAGATTAACAAATTAAAGGTGCAGCTATATGTGCCCGTTTGTACCCACATATGCCAATTTGTTTATGACTATAGTTGAACAAGAACATTTCTATAAATATTTTAAAGTATGTTATACAATATTATAGATATAGTGATTATATTGTTCTTATATACAAAAGGGGGTAGGATACTATTTGCTTCTTGAATTTTTGAATAGATTCTAAAATATTAAGTTTCAGTTAGTTTTTATATGGAAAGTGCAATATAATACCATAAAGTAAATCCTTTGAATTTCCACTTTGTTGACCTGATTAGTCTCACTAGACCAGTAGTCACTTTTCAGGGGAGACCCAATGTGGCATTCTTACTAGGAGAAATTTGGCCAGAACACCAGGGAGCCTTCCCTATCTTGAGTGTAGGGGGATGAATTTGAAGTGGCACATCCAGTTTCTGTCTCAGTTTTAGGTGCAAAGGCAGCCAGAGAGACAGCAGAGCCATGATGGATGCAACCCAGTGCACTGGTAGCAGTAATGTTGTTGTTGTCGCTGAAAAAAACTATGGAGTTGCCAGAATAGCTGCCAAATGAAAAAGTAAATCTTGTGATGGTAGAGAACAAGTCTGTATCAGAGGAAAAGAGGAGAGGGAAGCAGGTTTTTTATACAGGAGGAGGTAGAGCCCAATTCAGAAGAATTATTTCAAAGAAGGTTATTCGAAGGTGAAACAAAGCAACAGGATGGATGTATATTACAACCCTTCAGTCCAGAGGGTTGCAGGATGATTATCTGGAGCAGATGGTTAACCAAAGTGAGTCAGAAAATAATGCAGCAGGATCATGGAGTGACACAATGGAGAAAATAGAAGAAATGTGAAGAAAAGGTGAGTTCAGTGAGAAGACATGCGTAAACTGTTAAAGAAGGGGAAGGTAGAAAGGAAGAAAAGAAGGATATGAAGAGAAGGTATACTATTCGAATAAGCAGTAAAAAGGAGAAAGGATTAGACAAGTATGAAGTGTGGGACTGCTTGATTGCACCTTTGGATGTGACTGCAAAGGAGGTAAGAGCATTTATTCTTATTAACAATGTGACTTTTTGTGACTTATTATTTGATAATGGATCATTTATGGAGAATTTCATAGGAAAATATGAACAAAAAAGAATGTCTATCCTTGGTCAGAATATGTTATTCAACATTTTTTAGACAAATAAAAATGAAGAATATTGGTTCAATTTAGAAATGAGGTTGAACCTATAGATTTAAAATGAATGTATTGACTATTTGCAAGGAGGTATTGGACACTATGAAAGTTTACAATGAAAGAGGACTTTGGACTGGGGGATGGAAATGTGGAGTAATACTAAAAATGAAAAATGACAATGTGATACATATGCCAAGTATTATTAATGTCCATGGTAATAAATGTTTTCTGAGATACAGAGGGCTACCAAAGACTTGTTATTTTTGTGGAAAAGATGACCATTTGATTAATGAATGTGATAAGAACAGAATGTTATTTGTGTGGTAATACAGGACATAATGGAAAAAAAAGTGTGATTTAAAAATGCAAGAAATGTGGTAATACTAGACACATATGGTTAGAATGTGAAACAGACATACAAGAAGGTGAAAATGAAGTTATATATGAGAAAGAGATAGAAGAAATTGTGACACATTAACAAGTACTGCAAAATGAAATTAACACATAGGTTATACATAAAGGTAAAGAAAGAAATAAGGAAAAGGAAAAAGAAACAGATGAGACAAGTGTAGAAGAGTCTGAATTGCACAACGTAAAAGGTAAAACAATTTGAAAGGGAAACGAGTTGGGAAATGAAAAGAAAATTTAAAAACATAATATTTAGAGAAAATAAGAAAGGTAAAGGATAGGAATTATATTATAATAATTGTTCTGTAAAAGCTGAGATTATTAGCTTTAAAAACACTAAGAGAAGAATTACTATATTACAGTGGTGTGCTGGAGTAGATGCTGAAGTAATAATATTAGAGGACATGAGACAATTAACAGAAGAAGAAAGAATACAAACAGAAAAACTTTGGAATGGTCCTGTCATTTGGAATATAGGTAAAGAAACATGTTTGGGCATATGTGTATTATGTCAAGAAGACATTAAGATATAACTGCTACAATAGTTGAACGAGGTAGAATAACAGTGTTAGACATAAGATGGAAAATATGTATATAGAGTTGTAGCTTTATATGCATATGTTACCAAAAAGAAAGTTAGACTGTGTTCAAAAGTATACTTAATTATGTATGTGTAAACATGAATATAATAATAATAGCAGGGGATTTTAATTGTAACCTAAGAGAAAAAAAGAATAATTGTGACATTAAAATAGTTACTGAAATTAGGAGGAGTGATAAGTTAGTTATGAGAAAATAAACATTGGATGTATAAGAGAAATTAGATTAAAACTGAAATAGATTTTTTTTTAATTTCAGAAAGTTTAAAAGTTAAACAAAAAGGAATTAAGTATAATGGGTTTTCTGATCATATAGTGACTTTGATTAAAATACAAGAAAATGAAGAATATATTAAGATAGGAAAATGAATTAAAGGAAGTAATAAAAAAATTGGATTTAATAGAAAGAAAAGAGCTTATTGTACTCTGGAAACATCATATAAGTATGAAAGAGTTCTATGAAAATTGGATGGTAAGGTGGATGCATTTTTAAGAAAAATATAAAAAAGTATTCTTAGAATGCATAGAAAAGAAAAGAAAGAAAGAAAGCAAAATAAAATATAAGATGTTAAGTCAAGACATATTCAAAGATGTATTAGAAAAAGAGAAAAAAATTATGAAAAGGAAAAAATATATACAATGAAGGAGATTAAGATTCATAATCTGTTATATACAAAATATTTGTTACAAGGAGAAAAAGAAAAGGTAGCACCTTATTTTTGTAAGATACATAAGAAGGAAAGACAATAAGAGGATTAAAAGTTAAGGAAGGTAAATTGAGTAAAAAGAAAAAGGAATATATTAAATAGTTAAAGAACACGTATTAAATTTATTTGTTAAGAAAGAAAGAAGTGAATATAAGAAAAAATTATGATGGAGAGAAATTAAACAAAGAAGATGATGAATATTTAGAAAAAAGAATAAATATAAATGAACTGAATGAAATTATGAAAGATATAAACATGAATTCTGCATCAGGAATAGATGGACTTGAATATAACATGTATAAAGAAATGGAGGATTGGAAAAAAATAATGTTTATCGAGGTAATGAATGAATGATTACAAACAAGGATTAAATATAAAGAAATCTGTACTGGAGTAATAACATTTATATTAAAAAAGGTAACAGAGATGAGATAAAAAAATGGAGACCAATAATAGTGAATAACACAGATTACAAACTATGAATGAGAATAATTGCAAAAAGATTACAATGTAAACTGGAGAAAGCATATGACCAAAATATATCTGGGAGAAAAAAGGGAAGTCAAGAATTATTATGGATAATAAGAGACATAATTGATGACATTATCAATAAGAAAATGGAGACAAAAATAATGATGGGGATATGAGTAAAGCTTATGATAACATACAACATGAATCATCATGGGGATTTTACAAGCATACAATATAAGTGAAAAAGTTTTAAGTGTAATTAAACTGGTGTATGAGAAAAATGATGTGAAACTAAACATAAACCGATGGATAGGGGAAAAAATAAAAATAGAATGTGGAATAAGACGGGTGTCTAGCCAGTAGTTTAATTTTTTTTCATTTTTTATGAATATAATAGCGGCTAAAATTAACAAAATGTCAAGAAATGGAGGTTATAACATGGTAATGCCAATAACCTATACCTATGCAAATGATGCTGTAATAATTACAAGGAATACACTATGGATGGAAAGAGTAAACTTAAAGTTAGGTGTAATGTTGCGATGAATTGGACTAAATATAAATAAAGAAAAAAGTAAAGGATTTCATCTTAACTGTGAAATAGGAGGTGTTCTATTTAATGAAATGTATACAGATGTGTTAGGAGTAAAATTTGGGAAAAATGAATACAAACAGGAACAATGGGACAAAGTGAAGAAAGAAATAAAGGACATGTTTATGTTTTGGAAAACATATAGGTTTCATACCGAATGAAGGCACATCTAATCAATAGTATGATATTAGGTAAAATAGTGTATGTAGCAAATATTTATATGATGCCTGTAAAATATGAAAAATAACTAATGCTGTTAATATTTTCATTTATTTGGGGTTCTAGACTGAACCTTGTTAAAAGAGGAACACTGTATATGAAAGAAGACCAAGGAGGCCTAGGTTTAATTAATTCTATTGTGGTGCCGCATCTAAAGTATTAAAAAGTATTCTTGAAGGAAGAAAAACATTTGATAGAAATGATAATGTATTATAAATATCAAGATTATGCGAAAGAACGAAACTAAAGAAGAGAGGTAAAAGTATTAATAATGACAAAATAAAAGAATACCAAAATAAAATTATATTATTTTATTTTGTTGACCCATGGAAAGATCTTGAAATGAAAAAGAAAAAAGCTATATTAAGGAGCTATTAAAAACTACAAAAAAATAAATAAATAAATAAAGGAATCTAATGACATTTTGTGGAGATTATCCATATGCAAACTGCCTGTCAAAGCTAACATGAAGTATAAGAAAAACAAGATGGAATTTGTAATAAGTGAGTGGAATTAGAAACTGCAGAACATATTTTTTTAAATGTGACAGAATTAAGAATTTATGGGTAAAAATATTTAAACATGATATGTATGGTTAAAACAGTTAAACATGAAAATGATATAATATGGTTATTATAGAGCATGAAAACGAGAATGGACTTTGTCAAAAATATTGGAAAATATATGTTTTTGGTTGTGGGTAAAAGAGTGGGGGGAATACTTAAAAATGTAAAGTAAATGCATGGAGACGTAAATATTTGTAAATAGTGTTAATATGTAAATATGTACATAATCTGTAACATATATATATATATATATATATATATATATATATATATATATATGGTTCTCCTTCATATGATTGAATTTCTCTAAACTCGAAAGTCATAAACTCGAAACCAGAATCTCGAGTTTAGAGAAACTCGAACATATGAAAGGGACAAAAAAAAAAGTAACACCTTTCAAATGTTTTTGCAGGGGGGCAAACCCACCCTGCACCCCCACCCCCCCTACTTAAATATACCTACTCTGAGATAGCACTATAGTGAAGGAAAGGGAAATTTCCCATTCTGCGCTATACGCATAAGAGCAAAATGGAAGATTTTCCATTCCTCCGCTATAGTGCGGTCACAGAACATTCACATATAAACTGCTAGGGTACAGGGGACCTGGCCCCCTGCAATAAGGTAAGTTAACTTTTTATTTTTTTAAACCTAAGGCTCCCATTCACAATTTCGAGTGAATGGAAGTTTGAGATTCTGGTGTCGAGATTATGAATTTCGAGCTTCCATCCATTCGATCTTGTGAAGGGGAACTATATATATATATATATATATATATATATATATATATATATACATGGATCTAGGGCTATTGAATGAAAGTTCAATAGTCCGAATCCACAATCACTGAACACACTTTAACGAAAGCACTTTCACCAAAAAAGCGTTTTCGTTAAAGTGTGTTAAAAAAAATTACATTTAAGTTTTTGCAGGGGGGCAAGCCCCCTGCACCCCCCCCCCCCCACTTTAAAATTCTCACTCCGAGGTTGCACTACAGTGGGGAAAAGGGAATTTTCCCTTATCCCCACTGTAGTGCGATCTCCGCAACAGGCATACTTACCTGAAAGTGAAAAGCACTTTCATGCAAGTATGCCTGGCCAAATCTGTTTCGGTGATGTTGCCATTCGGGGATCCGTATGGATCCCATATATATATATATATATATATATATATATATATATATATATATATATATATATGTGTGTGTGTGTGTGTGTGTGTGTGTGTTTACAAAATAAAAAAAATCCCTAATCTTTCTGAGTGGGGCTACATTTCATTGTTGCACTCCCTGCTTCTGTTCCAGGTGCAGTGGTGGCTTGGAGAAACAGGGAAAACCATGGCAGATGGAAGAAGTAAGGCGAAGTTATTCAGCAGGTGAAAGAACGTATATGTGAGAAGGTAGCAAATGGAAGGAGTGAGCAGGAGTGATCAGGGTTTTTTTTTTTTTTTTTTTTTTTTTTGTTCAAAGGCAGTCCAGTCTTTGCAGGAAGAAATAGCAGGCAGCTTGGATGTTATGAAGGCAAGCAAATCTTCAAGGAAGCTGTCCATATGGATTGAAGGGGAGAAATAGATTTGCATGAAAATCTTAAGGTGGTCAAACCTTCACAAGGCTCGGAAGTAATTTTTCATCAGAAATTGTTTGAAAGTGAAAACGAGTGCCAGACAGGATGTATTATTACAATCCTCCAATTAGGAGAGTTGTTGGATGTTTTATTGCAGGATTTAATGATACAGAGTGAACCAAAAAGTGAGAAGGTGACTTTTGGGCACATATAATGGACAGAATTCAGGAAGAAGAGGTAGAAGAAGGTCTGAAGGAGAAAAAAAGTCATATGTGTATATGGTAAAAAGGGAGAGAATGGAGAGAAGAAAATAAGATAGAATCAAGAAATAGAAGCATTTAGTAAGATAAAGTTGTAAAAAAGAAAAAGGACTGGGTAGGTATGATATTTGGGACAATATAATTTTTATTTAACATTTGTTTACCAGGAAAGTTCATCTTGGAATGAAGCCAATTTTTAGTGGAGTCCCAGGAAGAAATATTCCAGATGCATGTCTTTGTAACGTGGGAGGAAACTGGAGCACCCAGAGGAAACCCACACAAATGCAGGGAGGACATGCAGACTCTGCACAGAAGGCACCCTGGCCAAGAATTAAACTGGAGAACCTCTTGTGAGGCAACAATCCTACCGCTGTACCAGTGCAGCATCCAGCACGTTTGGGTACTTCTCTACAAGAGTAAGAGCATGTATTCATATTAATAAAGATCCTTTTTGTGACATTATATTTAAATCAGGACAATATATGGAGAAGTTTTGGGGACAATATGAGATAAAGGAAAACTGTAATCCATGTAATTTATGTTTTTCAAGCATCTAATAGAGAAACAAAAAAGAAAATATATCTTCAGTTTTGAACTGATGCTAAAAAAGAGACAATAAAAGACTATGTAAAAAGTAATGGACATTACTAATATTTATGATAACAGAGGTTTGTGGACTGAGGGTTGGAAATGTAGTGTGTATTAAAGATGGAAAATGAAAAATAGTACACATTCCAAGTATGTGTAGATGGAAACAAAGGTATGGAAAAATATTGGGAGCAACATTTTTTTTGTCAAAAAAGTGATCGATCATTTAATTAGTAAGTGCCATAAAATAAAATGTTATATTTGTGGTAAAGTGGGTCATGATGCAAGAAGATATGAACAGAAATATTTTAAATGTGAAAAAAAGTGATTTATGGATGGATTGTAAGAAAAATATAGAGGAACATAAGGAGAAAGTAGGTAGAGAACAAGAGATTGAGCAAGAGATAGTACAAGAGGAAGAAAAAGAAGAAGAACAAGAAAAAGAGCAACAAGAACAGATAATGATAGACAATAGTGGGTTAGGAGAAGGAGGAATAGTAAAAGAAAAAAGGAATGAAGGAATGTCAGAAATAAGTGAAGAAGAAGAAATGAATTGGAAAGCAATGAGCGGAAGAAAAATTTCATCAAGAAAAGGGTAAAAAGAAAAGAAAAATGTATGGGTTTAGACATGAAAGAAAATAACAAGGGAAAATGATAATATAAAGTAGAAAGTAAATAAGAATACAAGAAATATAAATAAATGAAGAGCTGATGATTTTAACAAAAAATGTGAACAGTGTAAAAATGTAAAATTAAGAATAGGGCATTAGAATGGTGCATAGCACTTGATATGGACATAAATATGCTAGAGGACTCAAGAATATTAGAAGAAGAGCGATTACAAACATAAAAATTATGGAGAGGTGAGATCATGTGAAATATAGGAAAAGAGATGTTCATGTTTAGGAATATTTTGTAAAAATCAGTAGAAATCAATGAGTAGAGTAACGGTAGTAGATGTGAGATGGAAAGGTCAGATTTATAAAATTATAGAAAAAAAAACAGTGTAAGAATCTTCTCTGTGTCACAGTTTTTTCTTTCAATTCCTGTATGTCTACTTAATCACTATATATAAAAAACAGAAAAAATCAGAAAATTGTAGTAGAATTAGCGAACTTAAAAACATCCTAAATCAAAAAATAAAAATTTATTTTGAAATATTACTAATATTATACAAAATTATTAAGTCTAGTAGGAATTCAGAAGTAATCCAAGCAGGGTAGACAGTCTGATCACAAAAAACACTAACACTGTAAACTAAGAAAAAAATGCCAAATTAGTCCGTAAACTGGTAGTACCGTTTAATTACAAGTTCTATAATAACACACTAAGCACTTTCACCCATCCAGTCCGTGGGTTTCATCAGAGTAAAAAAAACAATGAAAGCCTTTTCTTTTATTACAAAGCAAACCAATCTCTATCCAATCACATTTCCAATCCAATCAAGTTAAAATTCCAACAATTAATTGAATAAATTAATAAAATAATTAATTAAACAATACAACGCCTCCTTAATATATATTTTATTAGGTATATTAAACTAAATAAATGCCAAATGCCGAGCAGCTCTGGTTAATTATTTGTGATTGAAAAATCACAATGTTGACATCTGTGTGGTCAACAGGTGGAAGAGACTGACAATTCCAGAGTATGGGAATATTCTCTTTTCTCCAGGATTGTGCAATTGTAGCATTAGAATATATAATTAGCAGGGGTTGTGAGGGATGCAGAAGGGCTTGCTCCCCTGCAGTAATACTTGCTGTTCATTTGGACCACTCTGAGTATCCTCGATGCATGCATAGAATGCCAGTGTTCTGAGTTTTGATCTTAGTACATCAGTATTCAGAATGTTAGCACTGTGACTGAACACAAAATTATACATGTGGCCTACAAATTGTCAAATGGCAACTTATCTAATCCAGAAACCTGCTTGCACATCTAATCAAAAATCAGCTGATCAAATATACCAGCAGTTGTACTGTGTAAGATCGCAGTACAGTGGGGGTCAAGAAATTTCCCTTTCCTGACTGTAATGCAATCTTGGAGTTGGTATATATAAATAGCAGAGGGTATGAGGGGTGTGGGGTGGGGGGCAAAAATAGAAGATGTTTTGTTTTGTTGTGACTTTCTGAATTGTGTGTGTGTGTGTGTGTGTGTGTGTGTGTGTGTGTGTGCGTGCGTATGTGCATATATAGATATATATATATATATGTGTGTGTGTCTGTGTGTGTGTGTGTGTGTGTGTGTGTGTGTGTGTGTGTGTGTGTGTGTGTGTGTGTGTGTGTGTGTATATATATATATATATATATATATATATTATATAGGTGGTTTCACTTCAGATTCTCGAACTACTGAAATATCGAACTTCAGTATCTCTAGACAGAAGTGTTGAAACTGCACTTGCGCGAAAGTGCAGAATGCCGAATCTGGAAATGTTGAATCTGCGGTTGTGAAGGCGTGTACGTGACGTGGGATTCCCTGTGTTCATAATGTGCGGGCTGGTATGTGGATATAGCTGGAGATTCAGGTAAGTGATGTTTTAGTAGGGGTTTTAGGTAGGGATTTGAGTATGTGTCAGTGTGTTTGGAGTTTTGAGGTGTGGGTTAGGGTAGGTAGGTGAGAGTGTGAGTGTGTAAGTGTTGAGAGTGATGGTATTTGTATGTATGTGATGTGTGTTTGTGCAGGGGGGGGGTGTAGAATGTGTAGTGGTGTTTTTTGTGTGTTTGTGTTTTTAGTGTGTCGCCGGAGTTAGTGTATATAAATAGGGAGGTGTGGGGGGCGCAGACCCCCACATGGAGGGTACAGGGGGACTTGCCCGCCTGCTTATATGTGGGGTCCACACATGTGTTTGTTTTGTTGTGTCGGTTTGTCGTGTAGGGGGAAAGGTGCATGTGTGATTGTTTGTGTGTGGAGTATGTATGTGGACAGTCGCGATTTTAAATTTCGGGTTTTGAAGTTTTTGGCTTTACAGTCTCGAGATACTGAATTTCGATATTTCAGTATTTCGGGATTGTAAAGTGAAACCATATAGGTGTAGTAGGTGTAGGACATTTTATTGAATGTACAGTGTCCTGACACACAGTAGGGTGATGCCAAATGGTCAACACAGATGGGGGTCGACAGGTGTGTGTGATCGACAATCCCTGAATAAGGGAATACTTCCTTTCTCCAGAGACTGTGTGATCTCAGAGTTAATGTAGATATATTTATAATTACTAATTACCAATTAGTAGGAGGCGTGGTAGCGCAGCCCCCACATTGGAGGTGCAGGGGACTTGTCCCCCTGCAAAATTAATTGCCATTGATTTACTCTGCTCCAGGGTCATCCCTCATTATTGGTGCATTTGACATTCTGACATCGATCTGTAGGGTGTTGGGATACTGTACATTCAATTCAGTATCCTACGCCCATACATATTTATTATTATATATAGATATATATGTATAGATTTATATAGATATGCACGTGCGTGCACACACACACACACACACACATACCAACTTCAAGTCATACAACCAAGGGGAAAGAAGGGAAAACAAAGGATGAAAATAGCTTTGATACAATGAGTTGTGGCTCTGATTGGTGAGTTTTGTTGGAATGCTTCATTAGGTTTCCACCCTGATCCTAAAAGAAGGATACTTTTCTGATGAAGTCTCAGCACAAGATAAATTTAGAGACATTATACCAGGAACACTAAACAATACATAAGGTGATTTTAATAATATACCTGGCTATAATAATATATCAAGTGTACAAACAATAATAAATATCATGAAAAATACAATGCCTCATGTGCTTATTCATTTATTTCTATTTGTTAACCAGGTGGGTGACTGACCAAATGACCATTTTAGCTGTGACCTGTACTTATAATTAGCAGAGTACATCATAGTGTAGGAAGTACAAAACATGGTACAATTTCAAAAGTACAAGTGAACCAAGGAAAATATATTGAGAAAAATATATTCTGCATTTTGAAATACACACATAATAAGACTATATTTATTAGCTGGGACTCTCTCTCTCTCTCTCTCTGTCTCTCTATCTATCTATACACACACACACACACACACACACACACACACACACACACACACACACACACACACACACACACACACTCCCACACCCTAATATATACATATATACTTACAGAGATGTTGCTCCTGCAGCATGCAGCAGTTACACAATCAAATGTAATAGATGTGTAGTTCCATTTTTGCTCTGTGCCAACCATTGTCTCTGCAGAATAAGCATTTTTCCTTCATCAAATTATCTTTTAGTTTCATTTTGAAGGTATACAAAGGGTTTTCCTAAATTATGCTAGCTGCAATTGTATTCTGTGAAGCTGGACTAATTTTACTTGATGTTCTTTCACCAGTAGCTGAGACAAACAATGTGTCAAGTACATGTATGGGATTGTCGTCTGCACTTGTTAGTGAGTAGCCCAAATCACATGTGAAGAGTAATTTTTTTTAAATGGTGGACAGTAATGCAGACTTGTTATTTTTAATACTAAATGGTGAGGCCCTACTTGTTACTAGAAGCCACCATTTCTTAAAAATGGCATATTAGTGGTTCTGGCATGGCCTATGCATACAAACCTAACAGTTTTGTTTGTTGGAGTTTATGCTGATCGATTAAATACCCAATTAAGTGAATTCCTTCAGTCTAAATGTAAATCATTGAAACTGCTTTCAGTGAATTTCAGGGGAAGTTTCTAGTGTCCCCATATCATATCCCTGGACTTAAATATAGTTTCTTAGAAGTCACAAAATAGTGGAGAAAAGGTTTACTATCAAAGGTCTGAACATTAATCCATTGATAATGCAGGCTCTTGACTCGGAAACATTGAAATCCACAATACAGATCAGGTACAATCCTGAAACGGCACCGAATTATGAAACACCCTACATGCGTGAACACAGAAATAATCACTAACATGGGTTCTGCAAGGGGGGGGGGGGGGCAAGTCCATGATTCAATATTGTGGGATTTGGTATGGGTGGATTTCAATGTTTCTGACTTGAGCTCCTGCATTTTTGATTGGATAATGCTTGGACATTTAATAGTAGCCTGGAGAAAAGTGAATGATCCATTATTGCACAACGTGGTTTCTGTGAGTTACCTTTGCATTAATGATACTTACTTAAAGAATACTTGACTACATGCTACATTCTCATTTGTTGCTACCTGCAGTATTCAGGTGTTTCTGGCTGTTTCTGGCAGAGTGCTGTAATGAAAGTACAATTTCAGGTTTTGAAATTAGTATTTTCTTTGCTATGACTATTCCTGTCTCTGTTGCTGATGTATGGGATACATTGTAGCATACCTTTAGTTGAGACAGGGCTTTTTGGACTACTGTATCTGTGTGGAAAGTACAGTTGTGTAAAATCTTACCATAATGGTAGATGCACTTCTCTTCACTGTTGCTGTATTTTTCACAAAAAGGATTCCCTGCCAAGGGCAGCCCAATGTCCACCAGCATACCAAAGTCCCTAGGTCATCCATGGCATGCTGTAAATCACACGCTCCCCACGTGTAGTGCACGGCACAAAGGTGACACCGGATACACCATCCTCAGAACTGAAGGCCCCAGTAGGAATGCCAGTCCAAAGAGTCGAGAGTTAACAAGTACATCCAGAGGAGAAAAGAACCAGGGGTGGAGGGAGGGAATGAATACTGCAACAGTGAAGAGAAGGACATCTACCATTATGGTAAGATCTTACACAACTGTATTATGCCCTTCCATTTCACTGTTGTAGTATTCTTTACATTAGGGAGACTGCCAAAGCTCATGAAGAAGAGAGGGAGGAGGAAGGACCAGCAGAGCTCTCTAGGAACCCATGAAGGATGGCCCTAGCAAAGCCAGCTCTAACTCTAGATATCACACCCAACTTATAGTGTTTGGTAAACACGTGCACAGAAATCCAGATAACTGCCTCAAGAATAGAGTTAGTATCCAAATCCTTGAAAAAAACACCAGAAGAACCCACAGCCCTAGTAGAATGAGCGCTATCAGAAGAAGAAAGTCTCTTGCCATAGAAAAAATAAAAAAGAAATGGCTTTAGAAATCCAAGAAGAAATAGTTTGCTTGGAAACAGCCAGTCCTAAGGATCTAGGATGGAAGGAAGCAAAGAGCTGATCAGAGTTATGAAAAGTTTTAGTCTTATCCAAATAAAATCTGAGTTGCCTATGCACATCCAAAGTGTGCAGCACCTTTTCACTAAGAGATTGTGGAGAAGGGAAAAAGTGGGCAAATGAATAGACTGATTAAGAGGCAACACATTCACCACTTTGGGCATAAAAGAAGGATTGGTATGAAGGGACACTCTGTCCTTATGAAACACTAAAAAAGGCGGGCAAGCCATATGGGCTTGAAGCTCAAGACACCCATCTGGCAGAAGTAATGGCTAACAAAAGTACAGCCTTCCAAGAGCAATGCTGTAAGGAAGCTGAAGCTGCAGGCTCAAAAGGAGCCTGAGTAATTTTTTCCAAAACAAAATTAAGATCCCAGGGAGGAGGAATAGGCTTCCTGGGAGGTCTAATATAAAGGACACCTTTAAGAAACTGTTTAGCCTCAAATCTAGAAGCTAAAGGAGGTGATAAAGGCAGACAAGCAGAAATAGCTAATAAGTGGGCCTTAGAAGAATAAGCAAACCCAGCGCTGAGCAGTTCACACAAATAAGATAGAACCAAAGAACATCCACAGAAAGTGGATCCATGTTACGAGAAAGACACGAAACAGAAAACCTTTTCCATTTGGATAAGTAGCATTTCCTATAACAATGGTTATACTGATAACTAGACAGAGTGCTTTTTCATCTCATTTTCTTCATAAATTATTTTCTCACTTTTATTTTACAATATACACCAGACAATTCCTTACAGCATTACATCATTTAAATGTATGCAGCCATTTAAAATTTAGCAAACCCAGCCACTGAAACATAAATTCATATTTTCCTTTCATAATCTGCTTCTGCAATATTATATGTACAGCTGCTGAAATGAAAATTGAATTTAGTTGCCCAAGGGTCTGTGATTTCAGCAAGCAATGCCATTGTACTTGTTACTGAAGCAGAAAAGCTTTCCATTTTATAAGGCCTTCACAGAGGAAGCTGTTATGTCATTGCTATAATGTTAGTAAATACTAAACTGCAGATGAACAGCAGTAGATTCAAACCTTACAGCATAAACTATCAATCCATCTTATTAACATCACTTGTGTGTACCAAATAAGATAACATGCTACAACAATCTGGATGTGAAGTAAGCACTGTTATAAGGCACAGTGAACATTTTATGCTTCCTGTTTCACCCAATATGTTCTGAAATCTGTGTTTTATCTCCTCAGAAACATGCATATTTGAACAAGTATATGCAGAAATTATTGGGACTATGGACCAACTACATTCAAAACTAATTGAATACTTCGCTCACCTACACTTATCATGAACTTGACTGCCACTGTTATTAACTGAAAATTTTAGTCTTAAACATTTGGTAGTTTAGCACAGAAGGTTGTGGCTATGAGCTGCTAATGAGATTTATTCTGTAATCTTGGGCTCCATTTCCTAAGTCTTCACTTGTAAAATGCATAATTGAACACATCTTTTGAATGGGGTACCTTTAACATGTCGCAACACACTTGTGTGACTGTTTATTTACCCCACTCGAAATGTCAGAAATGGCAACGTTGAATGCTCGGAAGAGCAAGCATGGCACTCAAAGAAAGTCAACACTCAAGGAATGTCGACTTTGTGCGAAACAGCCGTCACTTCCAGATATCTCTGATGACTGTTATGCAGGAGGCCAAGCTCCCCTGCACCCCCCATGTGGGGGGCAGCACCTCCCACACCCCCTGCTAATTATATATATATATATATATATATATATATATATATATATATATATATATATATATATATCGCAGTACAGTGAGGGAAAGGGTACATTTCCTGATCCCCACTGTAGTGCGATCTCCAATCAAAATGCCAAATTCACAAGAGTGAATGCACACTGCCATTCACTGTTGTGGATTTGGAACTTTTACTTTTGCTAATATGTATCTTTGAAAAGCTACTTTCGAACATTACAGTGTTGCACAAGTCAGCCATGACATTTTGAAGGTAAACCCTTTTGAACAGGTCAGGTAGTGCTTCTGGGTAGCCACTGAATACAGATACTTGCACCTAGAGGCATTACCTACTTAAAAATGGATAATAAAAAAGTAAAGAAAACAATTACTTTAAAATTAATAAACAATAATGTGTATGCAACTCCTGTAAAACCTTTATACAATCATTTATCATTGTTAAATGTACAGTGCAGTTACATCTGGTGTGTTGTCTTGCTTGCAAATATTTACACAAGGCACAAGGGATGTGATTGATATATATATTGTGGATGTGATATATATATATATATATATATATATATATATATATATATATATATATATATATATATATATATTGTTGGGTACCCATGGGTGTTTTAAAGCTTAAGCCTGAAGGCTGAGTAACTTCCACTTTGTAGGAGTGTGCTAATATCTGTATCATGCACAACTTCTAAATGTCTTACTTATAAAACAGCATCTGTAGTTTCTTTTTTGCAGATTGAACTTATCTTTAGTAGTATATTTATCTATCTATCTGTATATGATAATTTCATCTTTTGTAGATATTTAATGTAATATAGTTCCTCTGCCCATTGTAACTGATTAATTTATATATACGATTGTTACTTTCTTACTATGTATAATGTTTATAGGACATTTTACATTAGTCGTTTTAAGAAACCCTTTGTCAAAATGCTGTGTGCTATTGTGCAATTTTGTTTGTAAATGCTATTTTGCAGTAACTTAGATCAGAATTGTCCAGATTCAATGCTCTAGTTCAGGCAGTGGTGAATTATATATGATCTGTTGAAAATGTTTTCTTAAAATGTTATGTTTTGGCAGAGTAATGGATATTTGTTGAAAATAAAGTTTAAAAAACTGTTGTTCTTTTAAACTTGATGGCTATTATACTGGGTTATACCCTTTTAACTGTGTGGAATTTTGGTATATTTCATGGTAATCATTTTAGAGGACATACTGATTTGTCTCACTGAATAATTTCATTGGTAAATTTTGTTTCAGAATCATTTTCACAAATCCCTTTTTGATCATAGTTGCACTAATTCAATATGATGGTTAGGGATGGTAGTCCATAGATGGTAGGTTGAAAATATCAGTTTAAAATGTTAAGCTTTGGGTGAATTAGTACCCTTATATCAGCCAAGACAAACCGAACTGAAGCCTTTGAAGTAGGGGCAGTGGGTGTGTAATCTTTTCTTTTTCATTTTTATTGACTTTGTTGCTACAGTGATATAGACTTTTGATTAGTTCATATGTGTTGGTTGACCTCTTGTTTTAGTGTTGTTTTGAACCTCTTAGTAAATATACTTGTTTTGGCATGATTGTATTCTTCAACTGTTAAGATAATGTCCACCTGGCTTTTCAAACCTTTGATTGCAATTGTTTTTTCTGAACTAGAGTGTTGTGCCTACAGTATAACATGGTGGTACATCGGTAGCATTGTTGCCTCACAGCAAGAGGTTCTCCCGTACGTTTCTCAGCTGGAGTGGCGGGGAGTGCCTTCTGTGTGGAGTCTGCATGTTCTCCCCACAGTTGGGGGGGTGTTCAAAAGACATGCGTAAATGGGCATGCCTTCGTTGAAGGTTGAATGTTGAGCTGGCACCTCGGCGTTTGTTAAAATCTACTGCCAATCATTAGCGGACCGGAGTTCCGCTGTGGTGACCCCTAACCGGGAAAAGCCGAAAGACAACAACAACAAGAGTGTTGTGCCTACAGTGTGTCTACCATTCTATTTTGCTTTCTATAATGTTGGTATAATACGTAACTATTGTAAGGATTTAAATGCTAGGGGTTTAAATTACACTGTTAAAAGAAATGAAGTTTACAAATATTTATTACAATGTACTAGTAAATATTTTCTTTTTCCAAGAAGCTAAAATTGCCTGGAAACATCAGTGCTTCTTAAGACAAGAGTCATCATCAACTCAGCTAATTCATCCAAAAGAAGTTTTAGTTTGGTTAAGCAAAGAAATGGATTGGTATAATTAAACTAAATCCGTGATAAAGAAGGCCACTGGATTTTAGAAAATGTTGTACACTCACTGGCTGATGCATTGTGTTTGACCTGTATGGTCCTAACAATGACAAACCAATGTTTTTTACTTAGTTCTTTAACTCTCTTGCAGATTTTGACTCTGGTACCTTTCTTGTTATTCTGGGGTGACGGTGGGCCCTGGTGACATTAATACTATGACTGATTCAATGATTGATCGTTGGATTCTCGCTATCATTTAATAGCATAAACTAGTACAGGATTTTTGTACAACCTGCAGAATGCATTTTATGTTTTCAGCCTAGATGAGCGTGCATTTGTTTTTTACATTATGCCTTTATCTGCATCAGCTAGACTTTAGATTATTTATTTTGATCTCTATTTGTCTGGTGTTAGAAATCGAGAACCTGAGGAGGGTTCCACAAGGCATTTGTTTTAAGCTATTTTCTACCTCTTGTAATCTAGTCATTCAATAGCTGGAGGGTAGATCCCTTTATTTTAATGTTTCTGAATCAAGACAACTCCCAAGCCAGATGGTAGATTATTACATTAAACTAAAGGCACTTAGTTCAATAAATGCCTTTCCCTGGAGTTTGGATTAGAACTCAAGTCCTGTTTTACCTCTGGTCATTCCTTTTTGCCAAGCATTGTAGATTAAGGTTATGGAATTAGAGTAAGTAATGAAAAGACTGCTTGAGTTGTGTCAAAGAACGAAATTTAAAATAAAAAACTTCTATACTAGCTAAGATGTCTGTAGACTTTTCTAGCCTATAAAGTCAAAGCCAGAGCTTCCTTATATCTGGAGTAGGTTTTCTACATTCATAATCCCATTTGAATGTACCAAAATCCTCACATATTTAGTTAAATGATGAAATGGTAAAAGCAATTTTAAGCATTTTAGTTGCTGGCCAATATGCTGCAAATCCCATATCTACCAGTCTTATTTTTAAACACTTTTATGTTTTATAATACAGGCAGATAAGCAGCAATTAGGAAAACTATGGGAAGACAAAAAAAATTCTGTCTCATTTAATTTCTCTAAGTGTTTTAGGTTTCTAATACCAAGACGGGAATGGATGCTATTCCTAAATCAGGTTACAGTTAGACTTCAAGAAATTAGTATTGTTTCAGTCTTTGAGGTAAGCCAATAATGTTCTTCTCAGCACCCACAATGTGCCCAGAATTGCCTCCTTCTGTAATTCATACAGGGTTGCGTGTATTGACAGCATATTTAAGTATGATTGTAAATTCATGTTTATTATACCTGTTCCTCCTCCTCCTCCTACTACTACTATTGGAATTGTCTGGGTATCTTTATTCAAAATTGCTCTAGTTTCTGCTTGCAAATCCTGATATCTTATGACTTTGTATCTCTCTCTCTCTCTGTACATAAGATGCTGTAATCACTAGATGTAGAAATTTTAATGATCATTGCCAGTTTTGCCTTTTTTCTTTGACTACTATATCTGTTTTTCTCGCATCTACATTTTGAATTGTTGGTAATGGGTGATCCCAAGTGATATAAACTTCATCATTCTCTATAATGCTTTGTAGTTCATGTTTCTAATGCTTCTCAGTTACATTTATATTGTAGTGTTAGCACAATCCCCAGTACAGTGTCTTACAACATTATTATGCCTTTCAATATACAGGCCCTCTAACATGAGTATATCGCACCCCTCAACAACACATGCGATTGTTTCCAGTTCTTTTTAACAGAACCTACATTTGTCTGTTTCTCCTATATGTTCAATGGACTTTGTAAACCAATGTGTATGTAGTCCAATATCATGGGCCACCATTGTTAGTCTTTCATCTTTTGGTTTCATTTCACCTATTTTAACCATTCTTGCATCAAATCTTGGTCAATATGAGGTTGCTCCATCAGATCTCTGTACTTGCCACTATATTTGTGCATTTTCCATTTTTTTCTCTGTCTTCTGTATGTTAACCCTGTTATAATGGAAGCTCTTAGTCCTCCCATCGTCAAATAAGAAATAATTCAAATAATTATAGCAATGCAAAATAAAAGCCCCCTAGGTCAGACAGGTTGTCAAAGGAAGTTTATAAACTTCTTATCCTACTCATCTCGGCATCTTTTGCCACCACTGTTTAATAATTTGGTTTGTCAGGCTCATCATTACGATCTTTGAAAAAGTCTTTAACCATATTTTTTCCAAAACAGGAAATGACTCCACCAGGGTCAGCAATTGGTGTCATCCATCTTTAATTAATGTAAAAGCTAAAGTATATGGAAAAATCTGGACCACTAGAATACAACCTCTGCTGCCCCATTTAACATGCCATCATCAAGCAGGGTTTGTAAAAAGTGTATTTTGGCTTTGACAGGTGGTTAGGTCTCTCATCACTACAAGGAACTCAAAAGCTTTCAGTACCATCTACACCAATTGTTATGGCTTTTGAAATGATTTTTTTATTCAATTTCATGACAGTGTATGTTGAAAACCCTGGTGGCTTTTGTCCATCCTATCATATTCAGGGATATTCAAGTTGTCTATAATTCTTTGCTTTGTAGTGTTTTTACTGACTAGTGATATCTCAAATAAGGTCCCACTAGCAAAGAGCATGAGACAGGGCTATGCAATGTCTTTTCATTTTTTTCTTGTAGCTGTGAAACGTTTGCTCATACTATAGTTAGGAACCCAGACCCTGAAGGCTGGCATCACCTTAATGAAACTGTTAAAATACTAATATCTGTAGAGGATTGCCTCCCCCCTAATCTCAGACCTAAAGAAAATATCTTCTAGCTGTTGTACTGTTATTTGTCAACTTTGCTGCTCCACATGGGTTAAAAGTCAACATGAGCAACTGTGCTTGGCTGATCTCCTGCCAAAGGATTCCAGAATGCCTTTCTCTTATTCATGCTATAGATATTTGGACACTTTTCTCAATTTTTCTACACAAACTATGCAGAATACTAATCTTTATCCCTTATGGGTCAAATTGCTTTTCCTAGTATTCAGCTAGAGAAGATTGTATTTATCAACCTTGGGTCAGTGTTCTGAAAATGATGTATCTTCCCACACTTTAATGCATTCTAAATCACATTATCATGCAACACAACTCTATCCTGTTGCAAAATTGAAAAATTATGATACAGTTTTCCAGTTTATGCTGAATAGGAAGAGAACCAAGGTACCATCAAGAGTCCTTAATTTTCCAAAATCTGGGTGAACTGTGTTCTCCCCAACTAAGTACATAGTGGCTCTTGTCATTAGGAATACCTACAGGACCATCCCTCCTTCTCTCCCACTCATTTTGAGCAAGATTACAGATTAAGAGTTTAAATAGCCATTCACATTAACATTGTTTTGGTATCTTCTGCATCTCCCTGACAATCTTCCTTGGTGGTAAGACATAACATTTTTGCATTCTGCCTTTATGCTTCTTAGGCAGAAATCTGACTTGTGAAGCATTAGCAGAGCTAATATGTCCATCTGGAATCACCATAAATTAGTCATTGGGATGAAAAGTATCTTCTGATCATACTGGGAAAGTGTAGTCATCCAGTGTTTGGCTGATTTTTCTTTAGCCTGCCAGAGAGTAGCTTTGGTTTTCTTTGACTTTCTAAGAGAGATGTTCCATCTTTCTAGTCAATAATTCTGTTTACAAATTAATGACATTATCTTTAATTGTATATTGGTTTCTGTTTTATGCCTTTTAAAAATGTGAGGGTACTTCATCTGCCTTAACAGCTGTGACAACATTCCAAATTTACAAGGAACTGATGCTGAAAGAATCTTGCTCAGTCTGACGAATCATAATGCAGACTCCTGTTATGTGATGGCATTTTTGGGTCTATATCAGTTTGCCAAAAGATTTTTTTCAGCGAACTCCATTTCGTTAACTCTATTCAGCGAAATTCACTTCTGTGATTTGTGGAATTTATCAAGGGCAAGGAAACAATTGCCCCAAAGCACAATGGAACCCACAACTAATGAAATCAAACCCACCCAAGTGGGGCGTTTCACCCTCCCCCTAACTATATATATATATATATATATATATATATATATACCAACTCTAATATCGCACGATGGTGGGGAAAAGGGCAAAGTTGTGTAGTTGGCCAACTACTTCCTTGCCTTTAGTAAATTTAGTGAATCAGGGAAGTGAATTTTGCTGAATAGGGGTTGCTGGAAAGGTGCTTGCTGAAAAAACTTTCGGCAAACTAATATAGACCTGGCATTTTCACTACTCTTGATTACCTGGGAAATATTCTTCATTAGCTGGAAAATTGTAAATTGTTCCTGTTTGATGGTTATTAGTCCCATAAGACCCATGTTTAAATATAAGTCATCTGTTGAGTGTGAGCAGCATTCATGCCAACTAATTAATTCTATACATAATTTTTGATTCTGTTCTACTATAGATGTGCTTTGAAGTACATTTGCATATCTACTGCCTGCTACCTTAATAGTGCAAATTTCTATCTTGCATGTGTATGAGCCATTTCATCTCATCCAGAACTTAAGCTGTTGCCTCAGTCTCTTAGGACTTGGCAAATTCAAATCACTGTGATAGGTAGAAATTTTATTACTAAGCACTAGAAGCCTCCCTCTCTGCCAAATCAAAATGTTACATACAAAGCTTAAACATTTGAAGTGGTGAAGGGTTTGTCCTTGCAACAATATTTCAGTCCCACTACTTTCACACGAAAATGTATGTATTGTGGAAAGACTCCCTGTGGAAATCTCATGAGGATAGGAATCCCTTATATTCCAGTTCCCCCTTTCCCGTCACTTGATGCCATCCTCTCCCTTTAGGCACCTGGGGCTCTAATATACTGACATTACTGCGCTTATCCTACCATTCATGCCTCAGCAGCCTGGTGATTCACACTCCAGTTTTGCAACCCTATATTTCTCTTTGGACCTAGATTTTATCATTATAGTAGAGACAGACATTTGTTGTTAAAAATGTAAATGTTAACACTGCTTAACTCATTAATCTCTAGTGATGCCTTCAGGTGCTTTGCTGGGACCGTTGTAGTGAAGCCTGTAGGCATCTCATTTACCTTAATAGTGCAAAACCAGGCTAATAATAGAAGAGTTCATTTAAAGCATAAATATTGTGTAACAGAACCCAGTGATATTTGACCTTTCTATAGTGCAGCTAATCAGATACTAAATGTTGTTCATAGACACTATTTAATAAAGTTTCCAAAAGAGAAGCACAGGAGCAAACCAAGGCTGACAACAAAAATCAGCATAAATCCAGCAGTCACTGAGGCTTATTCAAGCAGCAGAAATAAATGCTAGTTCAAACAATGACTGAATTCGCGCCAAAGACAAGTAAAATCCAAGCTGTTTTATTGGTAAGCGCTTTCACCCTGTAAGGGCTTTGTCAAACCATAAGAAACAAACACTGAATAAAATCAAGTCACATTTTATAAGGAAGTAGGGCTAAAATCATTTCCTGTTCCTGATTAAAACTTTTCAGTATGCAAAAATAATACCAATACATCTATACAAAATGTATACAGAAAACTATATATATATATATATATATATATATATATATATATAAACAATACATATATAAAAATATATATATATATAAATATACATCTGTATATAAAGGCAAATATAAAACATTTATTAACATTCTAAAATATGTATGTTTATCTCACAGTGAGTCTCCTATTCTTAAGAACAGGTTTCAACGGAATTTTGTCATTCAGACCTGGTCTCCGGTTTGCTCTAAGTCTGATAATCCATTTTAATTCCAGTGTTTCAGTGTAATTGCATATATCCCCTCTCCTAACACTGGGTTCATTGATCTATATAACTAAGAATACAAATGAATGTGTATTGTCACTGTCTATGTGTTTAGAAAGTGCACTGGGTGGAGACAGTGCACAAATGTGATAAAGGTGTTCCCTTACTCTGTCTCGTAGGCGTCTGTCTGTCTTGCCTACGTAGAATGCTTGACAAGCAGTGCACTTAGCTAAATAAATGACATGTGATGTATTGCAATTAGCACTGAGTTGAAACCTGAAACAATAGGAAGTAACTGGGTGAATAAACTGGGAACTGGTATCTACAAATTTGTAAAAATTACAACAATTACACAGAACAGTACCCACAATATTGTTCAAACACTCATTAGGCTGTGTAGATAGGAGAGGGTAACAAAGTAATCTATGTAGGTTAGACTTGTTCCTATATCGAAAATAAGGCTCCTCACCAACAATGTCTTTAAGTTGTGAATCAAGTAAAAGTAGATTCCAATTCTTGTTCAAAACCTCTCTTATACTGTTTATGTCTTGCGTATAACTAACAGAAAATCTAACTGGTGGATTCCTAACTTCAGGACATATATCAGGGACATTCTCTACTGGATATGGTTGTGAGAAATATGGTCTAGTAATACCATTTCTCAGCTCCAAAACACCTTCAAAGTGGGAGGTGATCTCATCTGGCCTATATGCTCTTTGTAAAAGCCTGTTGTTTAAGTTTGACAACTCTTTTAAGAAGCTATCATAATTTGGATTCATCCTGGATGCTCTTATTGCCTGTCCCCTTATCAAGTTCTTATATATGTAATTGGGGTGCATACTTTCCCGATGTAATAGGGAATTCCTATAGCACGTTTTTCTAAAGACTCCAGTATTGAGCATCCCATTTGGCAGTCTATCAACAAAAACATCCAAAAAAGTAATGCAATTAATCAAACTTTCAATAGAAAAGTTCAAAAAAATGGTTAGACTGTTAATCTCTTTATGGAAGTCATCCAGGGCTTTATCTGTACCAGTCCACAGGAGGAAAAGATCATCAACAAAACGTGCATAGAAAACAACATGTTTCTTAAAACTATCTAGGACAAACAGCTTATTACGTTCCCAGTCCAGCATGACAAGATTGGTGTAGCTATTGGCACATGAAGTACCCATAGCCACGCCATCCTTCTGAATATAGGCTACCTCATTAAAAAGAAAGATGTTGTTTTCCAGGACAATTTCCAACAAGGCACCAAATAAATCTTTCATAGCTGGACTATAGGCTTCGCAACTCTGTAAACATCTCATAACACTCTCAACACCTTCAGTGTTAGGTATCATAGTAAAAAGGGACTGTACATACAGGGTAACCATTTTATAATACATATCTAACGGTAGACCTACAACCTTGGAGTATAAGTCCAGTAAAAAATGTTTTGTGTCTTTAAGAATATGCGTAGATTCATTCTCCAAGGGTCTTAGGTGTTTCTCAAGGTAGATGGATAGGGACTTTGTTGCCCAACCTCTCCCTGCCACTATTGGTCTCATAGGTGGGTCTCGGGATTTTTATGTACCTTGGGGAGGCCTTGGATGACTGGAATCAAGGGATCTATCACATGTAAAAAAATTAAACAGGTCTTCATCTATAACCTCATTGAGTAATAAATCTTGCAACATATACGATATGTTACGCACCTTACTCCAGACTTCATTCAAACTAATTATTTCATAAAAATCACTGTCACTTAAAATGAAAGTCATTTTTTGTAAATAATCAACACTATTAAACACCACTATGGGTCCACCTTTATCAGCTGGTCTGATAATAAGGTTTTTATCATCCCTTAGATTATTCAAAACTGTTCTCAATTTCGGGGTTAAATTCCCATACCACTTCTTCTTCCTGTTATTCTGATCTAGGGTGTGCAAATCATCCCCTACCATTTCCGTAAAAGCATCTAGTAGGGGATGTAATACTGGTACATAAGTGCTAGGTTTTTTAAAAATCTTATTATGCAGTGTGTCCTTAGAAGAAATACCATAGTCCAGTTTAAGTTGGACATTCCGACTAAACAAACTCACATCTACAATAGTGTCTGTGATTTGACTCCTAACTGAAGGTATAAAAGATAGACCCCTGTTAAGGATTTCTATTTTGTCCTCGGATAACACCCTGTCTGAAAGATTCCAAGCTAATGTCTCGGGACTTTGTCCCACATCTTCTTCAGTGTTTGTCCCATAAATTCTCCTCCTGAGGCTTTCCTTTTCTGCCTGCCCCGACTCATAGATCTGTTCCTCCCTCCTCTGTGTTGTTCGTCTATGGGGAAAGGGGTAAACCCATGTACACCCACTATTTAATAAATTGTCTTAATGTTCATCTTTCTCTAAATATTTCACAAGCAAATGACATAGAGAAGCCTATTAACCTCGTATGAAAGCTCACAGCTGGATGAATAAAATACTGCTGATGGTATGTGCGTCGCTCAATTGGTTACTGAGACATTGTAAGTTGTTTATAAAAATTAATATTTGCTGTATTACTGTGACTTACAAAATACAGTTTGAGACCTATAAGCTAAAGAACATGACCATTGAAAAGATTAGTTTGCACTGAATAGTTTTCCATTTAGTAACATGGTTCAAGAGATATACATAATTGTTTGACATCACTTCTAATTTTGATTCAACAATTTTTCCTTGCTTTCATTCAAATGCAATCTGATCAATGTATTGGAATATGCATCTCCCTTCTTGTCCTTCTTGTTTGTATACAATTTTCAAATCATACTTCTATAGTTTCAGAATCATTCTTTAATGATGTAATTGTGCTTTATTTAGCGTTTACAGAAATGTACTCCATAACGGCTTACGATCTGTCTTCATATAGACATGTCTCCCATATACACACACTCAGAAATTTTCACAGTCATACAAATAGCTAACTGCTCCTTTCATTCCTGAGCATATTTTATTTATGTATCAGTAAAAGTTCTGGAACAATAGGTATATGGTTGTCCCTATTACAGTAAACACTGCTCATATACCAGATCGATTGGCATCCATTTACAATGTTATTGGCTTTGTCACATCATAATAATGTGGAATTGGAGAGTCTGTCATCAGTTCCTTTTGCATTGTGAAGCCTTTTTTGGTTCTTGCTCTTAGTGATATAAAAATTGGATAAATACGTAATCAGGTAAATAAACTTTATCAGTGCTTGAGCTTTCAATATCCGCTTCTGTTCTTAGTTTTTGTGGATCA
>NC_056732.1:410281352-410291352 GCF_019279795.1 Protopterus annectens
GGGTATATATCACATCGTCAAACTTTTATTTTATCGAATACCTAATCATTGAACCCTAATTGTGGAAGTCCCTATTCAGTGAATGACCTAAGCACTGAATTGGAATTCATCGAATTGTTTTAGTTGGCCATACTGAAAAAACATTGTGTGACTGACATGCCAACTAGCTGTGATTTGCCTCTCTGTAATGCAATCCTGGAGTTGGTATATTTAATTTGCAGGGGGTGTAGGGGGTGCAGTGGGAAGCAGCCCTCCTGCAAAAACTTAAAGAAAGTTTACCTCTCGTGGTGTTGGCCAACTAAAATATTTTGGTAAATTCCATTTTGATGTTTAGGTCATTCACTGAATAGGGACTTCGATGGTTAGGGTTTGATGATTAGCTATTTGATAAAATAAAAGTTCGACAATGTGATACAGACCCATTGATAATGGGTGACTTGAACGCACATATCAGGACAGACAGAAAAAAAAGACACTTTATTCACCTGCTTATAATTTCTAATTTATGTTTCTTCCTACTACTCTATTACTTCATCTTGCTTTGCTTTTTCCTGCTACTTGCTGCCTGTTCTCTAAAGTGTTCAACTACATCTTTTCTGTTGCATTTATTATGACTTGTTTATAGCCTGTCTAAATTGTTAAGCGTTATTCTTAAATGTTATTCTAAGCTCTTAGTTTTGGTTTAAGCACTTGAGCTTTAGGTCCACCCCTTAGCTCTCCCTGACCTTTCACCCTCAGATTCTGACAAATACAGAATGGATGGACAATTTCCTACAGTTTCTCCTGTCCGTCTGGTTGACATGGACATCCTGAGACAGTGTAGCAGCTGCCTCAAGTACACGGACAACCATCTACTATTACCACCTAGGAACACAATTTGTGAAAGATGCAATTACATTAGGAACCTAGATTCCAAGCTCTCTCCCCCTCAAGCCAGTATATCTGTCACTGAAAAGGTTGTTAACACAATCACTACACCTCAAACACCACTCACACCTACACAACACACACTTACATATGCGGACGTCCTCCACATAAACATACCCAAACAAAGGAGACCTCCTAGGCAAAAACACACGTGATCTCCACAGCCCTCCACACCACATAACATGCATAGTCCACACACCTGTGCCTCACAGCCACTAAGGTTTCACCATAAACCCAACTTATTAGTCATAGGAGACTTCATTGTGAGACACACAGATGTTCCTCTCACCAGGCTGGATAAGGAGAAAGTCACAATTAGTTGTCTGTCAGGTGCCAGAATCCACCATATCACATGCGCACTCAAGTCTCTCAACAACAGGTACTGTTATGACTCTGTCATAGTCCATGTTGGAGTGAATGACTTGAGATGTACCTCTCTGGATTATATGAAGAGAGGCATGATTGAGCTCGCTGATTATGTGTCCCAGGTAGGTATGTCCCTAGCCTTAAGCAGCATTCTGTCGTCACCCAGAATGATGCCTCAATACAAACAGAAAATGATTGACTTTAACAATTGGCTTAGTTTCTGGTGTCATTCCAGGGGGATCCAGTATCTGACAGTCTGGGAAGATATGATCAACAGACCACAATGCTTTGCCAGAGATGGCCTGTATCTGTCTCACCTGGACTTCAGGCTTCTGGCAAAATCTCTTGCTTCCCCTATAGTGCCTTTTTTTAGGAAAAGTGATGAGGTTAACACTACCAACATAAAAATTTCAATAAAACACAAATTAAGGGTCATGCTGCTAAACGCTAGGTGTCTAAACATGAAACTGCACTCATTGCAAGCATTCCTAACCCTGGAAAATGCTAACATCTGTGCAGTCACAGAAACATGGTTCAAAGCTGTGAAGAGCACTCTAGCCTTACCTGATTACTCATCCTATCATACATTCAGACCCTAAACTGTGAGCAGTAAAGCCAAAGGAGGTGAAGTTTCAATATACATTAAAGACATACACACCTCCAGGCTGGTCAAACAGTATGACACACAGGAGACATTCCAGGTGCAGTTAACCATTGACAAGACCCCTATTCAAATCATAGCTAGCTACTGGCCCCCAAATCTGACTCAAGATGCCCAATCTGCCTATTTGGACCTGTTTGAATCTGTCAAAATGTAACCCTTTTCCCTGATCCTGGATGACTTTACCTTCCCAAACATAGATTGGATGAACTATTCATGCCAGAACACAAATGCCCAGAGATTCCTTAATTTTGTCAATGCAAATGCCTTGGAATAGCTAGTTGATACCCCACAAGAGGTAATAATATCTTGGATTTGCTATTAACCAATATGAGTAACCACTGCTGCATCCCTATGGTGGGTCTATATTATAACAGTGAATTTTATAAAGTTTGAATGTTATAATATCAAACCAGTTTTGTCGAACGCTGAAAACAGCAAAGGTGCAGGGCACCAAATTCTTTCCCAGGGAAAGAATTTGGTGGGCCGTTGCTGTGGCTTCGCTGTTTTCAGCGTTCGATATGTTGGAACGTTACGGGTTGGGTTCAGGTAAGTGTGCGATTGTGTGAAGGTTGGGGTTAGGGGGCGGGTTAGGTGAGTTAGGGTTAGGGCGCGTGTGAGGTGAGTGTGCGATAGTGACGGACCTTAGGGTTAGGGTTGGGTTAAGGTAAGTGGATAGCTAGTAGTGTATGTAAAGTTTAGTTTAGGTTTAGGTGTAGGATTTAAAGTGTATGTGTGTGTATTAATGTTTTTTGTGTGTTTGTGTTGTGTGTATGTTTCTCGGAATAGCGATTTTTTTCCCTGGGAAAGAAAATCGCTATTCTGACTGTTCGATGTTTGCGGATTTTGGTGTTTAGGGTTCAATGTTATAGCATTCGATCTTTGTAGATTTCGATGTTATAATATAGACCCCCCCCTATAGTATCATCCTCTCTGGTAAGATCCAACCACAAAGCGGTCACCTTTGAAGTCACCATCTCCCCCAACCCCCTACTAGCTAGGATCAGACATAAAAAGTTTTCCAAAGTTGATTATAGCCTCCTGAGGGATGGTATAAACAGCTTCACAGCCCACTCCCCCTCTGTAGGAACTGGCACCAATATCCAAAAGTGCACCAAAGCACTATACAAGCATTTATATAGATGCATGGAATCAGGAATACCTGACAGGACTAAATCATCCTCCACAAGGAAGAGTAAACCTGTCTGATGGACATCTGCAATTAATAATAACAAAAGGAAAAAAATTGCTGTCCAAGACCAAGAAGGAGCAGGTGCCCAGTTGGAATCAATGTCTCCTTAGCCTAAACAAGCAAATAATACCACGAGTGAAATCCTCCAAAGCAAACTTCAAGTCCAGATTGGCCACCTCTTCTAGAGACAATCATAAGGCCTTCTTCACATATGTCCACAACCTCAAAGGAGGCACCCAGATCTGTTCTGAAATGGTGGTCAAGGCAGCACATATACAAATACTGTAGATATAGCAAACTTGCTGGCTGACAGATTCAGTGAAAACTTTCCCCCTCTGTCCGAAAACTTTCCCCCTCTGTCCTCCCCATCAGTAAATCAGGACATCCACAGTACCTACCCCTTTCCCCTTATATCTAGGGAACATGTCATCACTGCTCTCTCAAAGGCAAAACGTATAGCTTCCATGGGACCCAATAACATCCCGGGGTGCATCCTACGTGAACTCAGGCAGGAACTTGCAGCACCATTAAGCACCCTATTCAACCAAAGCCTGAGCACTGGCTTTGTCCCAGCTGAGTGGAGGACAGCCACTGTCATCCCTTTACACAAAGGTGGAGTGTCCACCAGTCTGGGAAATTACAGACCCATCAGCATAACTAGCCTGATCTGCAAGGCCATGGAACGGATTATCATGGACCTCATTAACAAGGACTTTGGCAACATCCAAACACTTGATCCCATGCAGTTTGGCTTCGTCAAGGGAAGGTTATGTCTGCTAAATTTGATCAAATTCTTTGAGACAGTCACCAAAGCTATGGACGAGGGAAAGACGGTGCACACTGCCTACCTTGACCTCGCCAAAGCCTTTGACACTATTCCTCGCTCAGGCATAATAGATAAACTCTCTCAACTAGGCATCAATCCATATGTTACCAGATGGGTAGCAAACTGGCTCACTGATAGAACCCATGTAGTCAAAATAGGGGGAAGCCACCTGAAGCAGTAGACCCGTAACAAGCGTCATACCACAGGGTTCGTTCTTGGACATCTGTTATTTGGGATATACTTTTCTGGGGTGCAGGCCACAACCAGTGGGCTATGGCTGACCAAGTTTGCAGATGACTGCAAGCTGGGTGCTGTCATCAGTTACCCTTTTTATGTGGACATCCTCCAAGAGGGTCTCACTCAGACAAATGACTGATGCCAGAAATATGGCCTCAAGCTGGGGAGAATGATGTCCCCAAAAATTATCACATTAATAACAATGTCCTAAGCACACAGTCAGTTGTGAGGGATTTGGGAACCCAGGTTGATAGCAACCTGACTTTTGACCATCATGTTGCCTCCATTGTATGGAAAACCTTCTACATGGCCCACCTCATAAGTAAGGGTATCTCATCCAGGGACAAGGAGGCCATAATATCCCTGTATTCTTCCCTTATAAGGTCCATTATTGAGTACAATGCTCCTTTTGGCATGTACCTTGCAAAGGACATGCAGCAGCTGGAGAGACCACAGAGGTTCATCACCAGTAAAATCCAGGGCCTCAAACATCTACCATACACAGATAGGCTAAAAGCCCTATCCCTTCTTCTTTTTCTTTTGGCTGTTCCCGTTAAGGGTCACCATAGCAGATCATCTGTTTCCATTTCTTCCTGTCCTCTGCATCTTGCTCTGCACACACCAAACACCTGCATGTCCTCTCTCACCATATCCATAAACCTTATCTTAGGCCTTCCTCTTTTCCTCTTACCTGGCAGCTCCATCCTTAGCATCCTTTTCCCAATATACCCAGCATCCCTCCTCAGCACATGTCCAAACCACCGCAGTCTTCCCCTCTGGTTTTGTCTCTAAACTGTCCAACCTGGGCTGACCCCCTACCCTTGTTACACCCAGTGCAAATCTTAATATCTTTAATTCTGCCATATCCAGCTCTGACTCCTGGCTTTTTGTCAATGCCACTGTCTCCAACCCATGTAACATAGCTGGTCTCACTACCCACTTGTAGACCTTCACTTTCACTCTTACTGGTACTCGTCTGTCATAAATCATTCCTGATACTCTTCTCCACCCACTCCATCCTGCCTGTACTCTCTTCTTCACCTCTCTTCCACACTCGTCATTACTCTGAGCTGTTGATCCCAAGTATTTAAACTCATACACATTCGCAAACTCTACTCCCTGCATCCTCACCATTCCTCTATCCTCCCTCTCATTCACACACATATATTCTGTCTTAGTCCTACTGACCTTCATTCCTCTCCTCTCTAGAGCATATCTCCACCTCTCCAGGGTCTACACAACCTGTTCCCTACTCTCACTACAGATCACAATGTCATCTGCAAACATCATAGTCCACGGAGACTCCTGTCTGATCTTGTCTGTCAATCTGTCCATCACCATTGCAAATAAGAAAGGGCTCACAGCTGATCCTTGTAATCCCACCTCCACCTTAAACGCATCCATCACTCTCACTGCAGACCTCACCGTTGTCACACTACCCTCGTACATATCCTGTACCACTCTTACATACGTCTCTGCCACTCCCAACTTCCTCATGCAATACCACAACTCCTCTCTAGGCACCCTGTCATATGCTTTCTCTAAGTCCACAAAGACACGATGCAATGCCTTCTGACCTTCTCTGTACTTCTCCATTAACACTTTCAGAGCAAACATCACATCTGTAGTGCTCTTTCCTGGCATGAAACCATACTGCAGATCACTAATCATCACCTCCCTTCTTAACCTAGCTTCCACTACACTTTCCCATAACTTCATGCTGTGACTGATCAGTTTTATCCCTCTGTAGTTACTACAGCTCTGCACATCACCCTTATTCTTATAAAACAGTACCAAAAGACTTTTTTTCCACTCCTCAGACATCCTTTCACTTTCAAGATTTCATTAAACAATCTGGTTAAAAACTCCACTGCCATTTCACCTAAACACCTCCATGCTTCCCCAGGTATGTCATCTGGACCAACAGCCTTTCCATTCTTCATCCTCTTCATAGCTATCCTTACTTCCTCCTTGCTAATCCATTGCACTTCCTGATTCACTATCCCCACAGCATCCAACCTTCTCTCTCTCTCATCCTCTTCATTCATCAACCCCTCAAAGTACTCTTTTCATCTATCCTCTACTCAGTTTTATACAGACTCCTCAGAGGTGATCTCTGTCTGGCATACAAGGCGATCATGGACCCCACCTTGATGGGACTGCTGCATATCTGCAAGTCAAGCTCCACTTGGGTAACACACACGCTCAGGCTCAACCTGGTCTGTGTCATCAACAAGACTTGTTGGCAGGCAAATTTGTGTCCCAGAGACTCCCCCATCTATGGAATAGACTCCCTCTCCACATCAAGCAGAGTACCTCTTTACCCCTTTTTAAGCACAACCTGGATAACTGGATGGGAAACAGAAAATATACCCTTGGGATTCCACATGTGTCCCTACTGGGCAGGGGCATCGGGTGCTGATTTGTCTAAACATGGGCTAAACTCTTGGCTAGGCATATAAGGGCCTCAAGGCCAATAGCCTAGTAACCTCCTATGATCCTATGATCCTATGAACAGGGTATGAGGACTGCCTGGGTCCACATGGGTGTGGGTCCACATGGGTGGGGCAACAGGAATAAAGAAGGAGAGGCCATTTTAGACTTTTGTCTGGCAAATGGCTTGATAGTAGCTAACACATGGTTCAGAATAAGAGACACGATCACATACAAGAGTGGCCAACATGCAACTCAGGTAGACTTTCTCCTAGTAGGGAAAGGGCAGTGATTCCAAAGTCATTTCCAGTGAAACAGTCAGTCCACATCACATGCAAGCAGCATAAACCATTGGTTGCCACAATCAGGTCTAAGCAGTGGTCAGAGAAGGATCTGAGGTCAACAGAGACCAGGCTGAAGACCTGGAAGTTGACTGGAGAGAATGTACAACAGTTCAAGGAGTTACTCAGGGCTCTAGCACTCCAAGAAGAGGAGGAAGTAGATGGAATTGAAGAAGAATGGCAGCGTCTCAAAACAGCATACATGAGGACTACAGAACCGGTAGGTGGCTGAGCCAGGTATGGAAATAAGGTACATAAGAAAAGCTGGTGGTGGGATGCAGAAGTCCAGGAAGTCATCAAAAGAAAGAAGGAGTACAGGAAAAAATGGGAGACAGAAAAGACGGATGAGGCTAGGAAGGAATACTGGTTGACTAAGAAAGAAGCTAAGAAAGGAGTTGCAATAGCAAAGAAAAATGCATCACAGGCACTCTATCCGTGTCTGGAAAGTGACTCAGTAGGCAGCACAAAGAAACTATATCAGGTTGCAAGGCAAAAACAAAAAGATAAAGAAGATAGAAACTCTTCATAAGGGATGCTGCTCATCAGTCCGCAGGACATCAAAGGCAGATGGAAGGAGTATTTCCAGCAGCTTCTGAATGAGGAAAACTCCACAGAAGCAGTACTACCCCAGACATAGCCTATAATGAGAAAAGAAGAGGAGCCACCTTAGAAGATTTAAGAATAGCACTTAGAAAAATGAAGTCAGGGAAATCAGCAGGCTCAGATGAGTTCACAGCAGATATGATAAAGATGCTAGGTGAGATCATGGAGAAATAGTCCCTGAGAGTCGTCATAGCAATGTGGAGAGAAAGGAATATCCCAGATGACTGAAGAATAAGCATACTCATGCCAGGGTACAAGAACAAGGGGTACATCTACAAGTCTGGGCAGTAGAGTGGTATCAAACTGCTGTCACATTGCATGAAAGCTCTGGAGAGTGTGATTGATAAATGGATATGCAGAGTAGTAGAAGGTAAGATGGGAGATGAGCAGTTCGGATTCAGATCAGGATGTAGCACAACTGACCTGATGTTTGCAGTGAGACAGATAGTTGAATAAAGCTAGAGATGAGAAAATAGTCCAACTGGGCATTTCTAGACTTGGAGAAAGCATATGACAAGGTCCCAAGAAAGCTGATTTGTGCAGTACTGCAGTAGTTCAGAGTTCCAGAAACACTGGTAGAATTAGTGCAGGCTATGTACAAGGACCCAGTGACTCAATTATGAACAGTGTTAGGTCTCACAGAGGGGTTTCTAGTGGGAGTAAATATACATCAGGGTTCAGCTCTGAGCTCACTGCTATTCATACTGGTGATGGACTACATTAGCAAGCAGGTTGGAAGGGACAGGTCAAGAAAGTTGCTGTATGCAGATGATGTAGCATTACAAGCAGACTCTGAGCAAGAACTTCAGCAAAGTATAGGGGAATGGAATACAAAACTGAAGGCACATGGGATGAAACTAAGTACAGATAAGATAGTGGTAATGGCAGCAAATTGGGGAAATCAGAAGAAGCTGAGAAATTAGATAAAAGGGAAGATAGTGGAACAAGTTAATAGCTTCAAATATCTGGGAGGGGTGGTTGAGGAGGAGGGATGCCTGAATGAAGAGGTCAAAGCTAGAATCAGAGGAGCTGCAATCAACTAGCACACAGTGTGAGGTATAGTGTATAACAGAAGAATGCCAAAGAAACTGAAAAGTAAGGTGTACAAAACAGTGGTGTGACCAGCTGTATGGTATAGAAACCTAGGCAGTAAAAGCAGAGCAGAAAAGGAAGCTAGAGGTGATGGAAATGAAGTGCCTGAGACAGGTAGCAGGATGCACACTGTGGGACAGATGAAGAAATGAGGACTTAAGAGCAGAAGCCAAAGTAACTCCAATTGCAGAAAAGATCAAAGAGAACAGATTACGGTGGTTTGAGCACATGTGCAGAAAAGCAGAAGCGAATTTGTTGAAAAAGATTTGGGACAGACAGGAAGAAAGTAAGAGGAAATGAAGGCATCCAGCAAAGAGGTGGATGAATTGTGTGAGTGAAGGTCTGCAACCCAGTCGGGCATGAATGTCAAAGAAGGCAGGAGTGTGGCATTAAATCGGGAGAGATGGCGCAGTTAACATGACACCCCAACCCCATGTATAAAAATGGGAAAAAGGGGGTTGATGATGATGATGATGATTAACAACTTAAAAAAAGATCAGACCTTTGCAGCAATTATTTTAAATTTTCTGCAAGATTCTCCAGGAGAACCAAAGACATTGGTGGATTAACTGGTAAATTTGCTGGCATGATGAAGAAATCCACTACTTAAAGGGCAATGGCTTTTGTCATTTCTCACTTTAGTTTTCAACATTATCAAAGTGGGTAATTGAGCATTAAGTGATAAGCTTCTGGAACATGCAAGTGTTATTGGTTGCCATTTAGTTTTGTTATTCAGTTCATTTTCAGTTTTGCTCTTTTTTGGTTTATTTGACATTATTTAAGTCTCTAAATTGCAGCAGGCGGTCCAATACCTATGCAGTTCTGAAGTACTTGGATTTTATCACCTCACTATCTGTGAGCATTGGCAGCATACTCAGCACCTGCCTGTCATGTTCTCTTTGTTGAACATTATTTTGTACAGCAGATTCACACTGAGCATATGAAATAAACAAGGCTGACTTTCACCACTCCTGCATACCACGTGTTTTTTGTTTGACTAAAACCAGGTGATTTAATAAAGATGAGAGCTGAATGGAATTATCTTGACTCTTTACTGACAAGACAGAGAAGTGCCTGAAGCTGGAAGTCACATGATATACAACATGCACCGAATTCATGGGTAATTTAAAGGGATACTAACTATATATTACACATACCGCCCCTTTTTCTGGGTGGCATAATGTTAGATGCATTGTGTCCATTTACGTAGCTCATGTATATTCTACTCTATTATGTTTTATTATATAATTAGTGTTACTTTATATTTTTACCTGTAATACATGTACGTTGTTGATTTCTGATCTTCTGTAAATAGGTCATGG